>NC_068430.1:2959192-2964425 GCF_023373465.1 Oncorhynchus keta | reverse complement strand
GATGATTACTCCTGGCTAGCGTTTCCACCCACTTAGCTTGAAGCTAGCCCGGCCAGAGCTCCTGTGCTACCACCGAAGCATACTCCTGGGCTACAATATCCGGACCCTCAATCGGTCTATCGATGTCACCGCATGAAGAGGAATAAACAGACTCACCCCCATCACACGATCCCTGCTGAATTCGGCCCTAACTGCTAGCTTGTTTAGCCCGGTCCGCTAACTGCTAGCTTGTTTAGCTCCTGGCCTACTAACTGTTAGCTTGTTAGCACAGGCCTGCTAACCGTCTGAATCGCCGCGTCCCAAACACTCACTGGACCTATTTGCTTTCTTTTCGATTTTTTTTAATTTGTTTATACCTTTGGTAACCTGCCTCACCCAATGTGATAATAGAATCGCCTATTATTTTTTATCATTGGACACTGTGCTATCCAACCTCCAAACGAGCTTCAATGCCATACAGCACTCCTTCCGTGGCCTCCAACTGCTCTTAAACGCGAGTAAAACCAAATGCATCTTTTCAACCGATCGCTGCCTGCACCCGCATGCCCGACTAGCATCACCACCCTGGATGGTTCCAAACCTTGAATATGTGGACATCTATAAGTACCTAGGTGTCTGGCTAGACTGCAAACTCTCCTTCCAGACTCACATCAAACATCTCCAATCAAAATCAAATCCAGAGTCGGCTTTCTATTCCGCAACAAAGCTCCTTCACTCACGCGCCAAGCTTACCCTAGTAAACTGACTATCCTACTGATCCTCGACTTCGGCGATGTCATCTACAAAATGGCTTCCAACACTCTACTCAGCAAACTGGATGCAGTCTATCACAGTGCCATCCGTTTTGTCACTAAAGCACCTTATACCACCCACCACTGCGACTTGTATGCTCTAGTCGGCTGGCCCTCACTACATATTGCCATTCGCCAGACCCATCACACTCAGGTCATCTACAAGTCCATGCTAGGTAAAGCTCCGCCCTTATCTCCAGTTCACTGGTCACGATGGCAACACCCATCCGTAGCACGCGCTCCAGCAGGTGTATCTCACTGATCATCCCTAAAGCCAACACCTCATTTGGCGCCTTTCGTTCCAGTTCTCTGCTGCCTGTGACTGGAACGAATTTAAAATCGCTGAAGTTGAGACTTTTATCTCCTCTCCAACTTCAAACATCAACTATCCGAGCAGCTAACCGATCGCTGCAGCTGTACATAGTCATAGGTAACAGCTCACCCTTTTCACCTACCTCATTCCCATACTGTTTTATACTGTTTTTATTTATTTACTTTTCTGCTCTTTTGCACACCAATATCTCTACCTGTACATGCCCATTCGATCATTTATCACTCCAGTGTTAATCTGCAAAATTGTATTATTTATTTCCTCATGCCTTTTGCACACATTGTATATAGACTGCCCATTTTTTTCTACTGTGTTATTGACTTGCTAATTGTTTACTCCATGTGTAACTCTGTGTTGTCTGTTCACTCTGCTAAATGCTTTTATCTTGGCCAGGTCGCAGTTGCAAATGAGAACTTGTTCTCAACTAGCCTACCTGGTTAAATAAAGGTGAAATAAAAATAAAATAAAAATAAAAAAATGTATTTTTAGAACACATTCAAGAACCTCCAGAAGCTAAACCAGCTAACTAGCTACAAGCTATTTAGTCATTGTTAGCCACTGCTAACTGTTTTTTAACCTGGATAACTTCCCTGCCCCATCCACCGCTGCCCCTGGACACTGATCACTTGGCTACATAGCTGATGCATGCTAGACTGTCCATTAATCACGGTACTCTATTCTGCTTGTTTATGTTTTATCTGTCGGCCCTACGCACTCAGGCTCTGTGTGTAGTTAATCCGACCCTCCCTGCCTAGCCTACGCCATTTTACCTGCTGGTGTTGTGCTAGCTGATTAGCTGACGCTTGATTGCGTCCTACCTGACAGGTCGCTCCTACTCAGGTGGCGTGGCGAGAATCTGTCTCCTCACAGACATATCAGTGTGGATGACGGATCACCACCTCAAGCTGAACCTCGGCAAGACGGAGCTGCTCTTCCTCCCGGGAAGGACTGCCCGTTCCATGATCTCGCCATCACGGTTGACAACTCCATTGTGTCCTCCTCCCAGAGCGCTAAGAACCTTGGCGTGATCCTGGACAACACCCTGTCGTTCTCAACTAACATCAAGGCGGTGGCCCGTTCCTGTAGGTTCATGCTCTACAACATCCGCAGAGTAAGACCCTGCCTCACACAGGAAGCGGCGCAGGTCCTAATCCAGGCACTTGTCATCTCCCGTCTGGATTACTGCAACTCGCTGTTGGCTGGGCTCCCTGCCTGTGCCATTAAACCCCTACAACTCATCCAGAACGCCGCAGCCCGTCTGGTGTTCAACCTTCCCAAGTTCTCACGTCACCCCGCTCCTCCGCTCTCTCCACTGGCTTCCAGTTGAAGCTCGCATCCGCTACAAGACCATGGTGCTTGCCTACGGAGCTGTGAGGGGAACGGCACCTCAGTACCTCCAGGCTCTGATCAGGCCCTACACCCAAACAAGGGCACTGCGTTCATCCACCTCTGGCCTGCTCGCCTCCCTACCACTGAGGAAGTACAGTTCCCGCCTCAGCCCAGTCAAAACTGTTCGCTGCTCTGGCCCCCAATGGTGGAACACACTCCCTCACGACGCCAGGACAGCGGAGTCAATCACCACCTTCCGGAGACACCTGAAACCCCACCTCTTTAAGGAATACCTAGGATAGATAAAGTAATCCTTCACCCCCTTAAAAGATTTAGATGCACTATTGTAAAGTGGTTGTTCCACTGGATGTCATAAGGTGAATGCACTATTCTGTAAGTCGCTCTGGATAAGAGCGTCCAGCAATGATCAAATGTAAAATGTAATGTAAAATGTTGTTGTCTCACCTACTGTTTTAGCTACTGTTTTAGCTAGCTCTCCCAATTCAACACCTGTGCTTACTGTGTGTCTTCAAATGTCATGCCTCTTGTATACTGTTGTTCAGGTTAGTTATCATTACCCTAGTTTACAATGGAGCCCCTAGTCTCCACTCTTCATACCCCTGATACCTCCTTTGTCCCACCTCCCACACATGCGGTGACCTCACCCATTACAACCAGCATGTCCAGAGATACAACCTCTCTCATCATCACCCAGTGCCTAATACCTCCGCTGTACCCGCACCCCACCATACCCCTGCCTGCGCATTATGCCCTGAATATATTCTACCATGCCCAGGCGACCAGTTTTGATAGCCTTTAGCCGCACCCCTCATACTACTCCTCTTCTGTTCCGCGGGTGATGTGGAGGTAAACCCAGGCCCTGCATGTCCCCAGGCACCCTCATTTGTTGACTTCTGTGATCGAAAAGCCTTGGTTTCATGCATGTCAACATCAGAAGCCTCCTCCCTAAGTTTGTTTTACTCACTGCTTTAGCACACTCTGCTAACCCTGATGTCCTTGCCGTGTCTGAATCCTGGCTCAGGAAGGCCACCAAAAATTCTGAGATTTCCATACCCAACTATAACATCTTCCGTCAAGATAGAACTGCCAAAGGGGGAGGAGTTGCAGTCTACTGCAGAGGTAGCCTGCAAAGTAATGTCATACTTTCCAGGTCCATACCCAAACAGTTCAAACTACTAATCTTGAAATTACTCTCTCCAGAAATAAGTCTCTCACTGTTGCCGCCTGCTACCGACCCCCTCAGCACCCAGCTGTGCTCCTGGACACCATTTGTGAATTGATTGCCCCCATCTAGCTTCAGAGTTTGTTCTGTTAGGTGACCTAAACTGGGATATGCTTAACACCCCGGCAGTCCTACAATCTAAGCTAGATGCCCTCAATCTCACACAAATCATCAAGGAACCCACCAGGTACAACCCTAAATCTGTAAACAAGGGCACCCTCATAGACGTCATCCTGACCAACTGGCCCTCCAAATACACCTTCGCTGTCTTCAACCAGGATCTCAGCGATCACTGCCTCATTGCCTGTATCCGCTACGGAGCCGCAGTCAAACGACCACCCTCATCACTGTCAAACGCTCCCTAAAACACTTCTGTGAGCAGGCCTTTCTAATCGACCTGGCCCAGGTATCCTGGAAGGACATTGACCTCACCCCGTCAGTTGAGGATGCCTGGTCATTCTTTAAAAGTAACTTCCTCACCATTGTAGATAAGCATGCTCCGTTCAAAAAATGCAGAACTAAGAACAGATATAGCCCTTGGTTCACTCCAGACCTGACTGCCCTCGACCAGCACAAAAACATCCTGTGGCGGACTTCAATAGCATCGAACAGTCCCCGCGATATGCAACTGTTCAGGGAAGTCAGGAACCAATACACACAGTCAGTCAGGAAAGCTAAGGCCAGCTTCTTCAGGCAGAAGTTTGCATCCTGTCGCTCCAACTCCAAAAGTTCTGGGACACTGTGAAGTCCATGGAGAACAAGAGCACCTCCTCCCAGCTGCCCACTGCAGGCTAGGTAACACGGTCACCACCGATAAATCCATGATTATCGAAAACTTCAACAAGCATTTCTCAACGGCTGGACATGCCTTCCGCCTGGCTACACCAACCTCGGCCAACAGCTCCACCCCCCCGCAGCTACTCGCCCAAGCCTCTCCAGTTTCTCCTTTACCCAAATCCAGATAGCAGATGTTCTGAAAGAGCTGCAAAACCTGGACCCGTACAAATCAGCTGGGCTTGACAATCTGGACCCTTTATTTCTGAAACTATCCGCCGCCATTGTCGCAACCCCTATTACCAGCCTGTTCAACCTCTCTTTCATATCGTCTGAGATCCCCAAGGACTGGAAAGCTGCCGCAGTCATCCCCCTCTTCAAAGGGGGAGACACCCTGGAACCAAACTGTTACAGACCTATATATCCATCCTGCCCTGCCTATCTAAGGTATTCGAAAGCCAAGTCAACAAACAGGTCACTGACCATCTCGAATCCCACCGTACCTTCTCCGCTGTGCAATCTGATTTACGAGCCGGTCACGGGTGCACCTCAGCCAAGCTCAATGTACTAAACGATATCATAACTGCCATCGATAAAAGACAGTACTGTGCAGCCGTCTTCATCGACCTTGCCAAGGCTTTCGACTCTGTCAATCACCATATTCTTATCGGCAGACTCAGTAGCCTCGGTTTTTCGGATGACTGCCTTGCCTGGTTCACCAATTACTTTGCAGACAGAGTTCAGTGTGTCAAAACGGAGGGCATG
>NC_068430.1:2938471-2959092 GCF_023373465.1 Oncorhynchus keta | reverse complement strand
GGATGTGCAGGGGTACGAGGTAATGGAGGTAGATATGTACATTATAACTAGGCTCTATACACGGGGTACCAGTACAGAGTGGATGTGCAGGGGTACGAGGTAATGGAGGTAGATATGTACATTATAACTAGGCTCTATACACGGGGTACCAGTACAGAGTGGATGTGCAGGGGTACGAGGTAATGGAGGTAGATATGTACATTATAGCTAGGCTCTATACACGGGGTACCAGTACAGAGTGGATGTGCAGGGGTACGAGGTAATGGAGGTAGATATGTACATTATAACTAGGCTCTATACACGGGGTACCAGTACAGAGTGGATGTGCAGGGGTACGAGGTAATGGAGGTAGATATGTACATTATAACTAGGCTCTATACACGGGGTACCAGTACAGAGTGGATGTGCAGGGGTACGAGGTAATGGAGGTAGATATGTACATTATAACTAGGCTCTATACACGGGGTACCAGTACAGAGTGGATGTGCAGGGGTACGAGGTAATGGAGGTAGATATGTACATTATAGCTAGGCTCTATACACGGGGTACCAGTACAGAGTGGATGTGCAGGGGTACGAGGTAATGGAGGTAGATATGTACATTATAACTAGGCTCTATACACGGGGTACCAGTACAGAGTGGATGTGCAGGGGTACGAGGTAATGGAGGTAGATATGTACATTATAACTAGGCTCTATACACGGGGTACCAGTACAGAGTGGATGTGCAGGGGTACGAGGTAATGGAGGTAGATATGTACATTATAACTAGGCTCTATACACGGGGTACCAGTACAGAGTGGATGTGCAGGGGTACGAGGTAATGGAGGTAGATATGTACATTATAGCTAGGCTCTATACACGGGGTACCAGTACAGAGTGGATGTGCAGGGGTACGAGGTAATGGAGGTAGATATGTACATTATAACTAGGCTCTATACACGGGGTACCAGTACAGAGTGGATGTGCAGGGGTACGAGGTAATGGAGGTAGATATGTACATTATAACTAGGCTCTATACACGGGGTACCAGTACAGAGTGGATGTGCAGGGGTACGAGGTAATGGAGGTAGATATGTACATTATAACTAGGCTCTATACACGGGGTACCAGTACAGAGTGGATGTGCAGGGGTACGAGGTAATGGAGGTAGATATGTACATTATAACTAGGCTCTATACACGGGGTACCAGTACAGAGTGGATGTGCAGGGGTACGAGGTAATGGAGGTAGATATGTACATTATAACTAGGCTCTATACACGGGGTACCAGTACAGAGTGGATGTGCAGGGGTACGAGGTAATGGAGGTAGATATGTACATTATAACTAGGCTCTATACACGGGGTACCAGTACAGAGTGGATGTGCAGGGGTACGAGGTAATGGAGGTAGATATGTACATTATAACTAGGCTCTATACACGGGGTACCAGTACAGAGTGGATGTGCAGGGGTACGAGGTAATGGAGGTAGATATGTACATTATAACTAGGCTCTATACACGGGGTACCAGCACAGAGTGGATGTGCAGGGGTACGAGGTAATGGAGGTAGATATGTACATTATAACTAGGCTCTATACACGGGGTACCAGCACAGAGTGGATGTGCAGGGGTACGAGGTAATGATGTAGATATGTACATTATAACTAGGCTCTATACACGGGGTACTGTGTACAGAGTGGATGTGAAAACAGGTAATGGAGGTAGATATACATTATAACTAGGCTCTATACACGGGGTACCAGTACAGAGTGGGATGTGCAGGGAGAATAGGTAATGTGGAGGTAGATATGTACATTATAGCTAGGCTCTATACACGGTACCAGTACAGAGTGGATGTGCAGGGGACGAGGTAATGGAGAGGTAGATATGTACATTATAACTAGGCTCTATACACGGGGTACCAGTACAGAGTGGATGTGCAGGGTACGGAGGTAATGGAGGTAGATATGTACGTATAACTAGGCTCTATACACGGGTACCAGTACAGAGTGGATGCAGGGGTAGAGGTAATGGAGGTAGATATGTACATTATAGCTAGGCTCTATACGGTACCAGTACAGAGGATGTGCAGGGGTACGAGGTAATGGAAGTAGATATGTACATTATAGCTGTGCTCTATACACGGGGTACCAGTACAGAGTGAATGTGCAGGGGTATGAGGTAACGGAGGTAGATATGTACATTATAGTTAGGCTCTATACACGGACACCAGTATGAGAGTGATGTGCAGGGGTACGAGGTAATGGAGGTAGATATGTGCACAGAACTAGGTTTCCTATACACGGGGTACCAGTACAGAGTGATGTGCAGGGGTACGAGGGCAATGGAGGTAGATATGTACATTATAACTAGGCTCTATACACGGGGTACCACAGAGTGGATGTGTGCAGGGTACGAGGTAATGGAGGTAGATATGTACATTATAACTAGGCTCTATACACGGGGTACCAGTACAGAGTGCTATGCAGGGTAGCCTAGTGTTTAGAGTGTAGAGGCGGCAGGGTAGCCTAGTGGTTAGAGTGTAGAGGCGGCAGGGTAGCCTAGTGGTTAGAGTGTAGAGGCGGCAGGGTAGCCAAGTGGTTAGAGTGTAGAGGCGGCAGGGTAGCCTAGTGGTTAGAGTGTAGAGGCGGCAGGGTAGCCTAGTGGTTAGAGTGTAGAGGCGGCAGGGTAGCCTAGTGGTTAGAGTGTAGAGGCGGCAGGGTAGCCTAGTGGTTAGAGTGTAGAGGCGGCAGGGTAGCCTAGTGGTTAGAGTGTAGAGGCGGCAGGGTAGCCTAGTGGTTAGAGTGTAGAGGCGGCAGGGTAGCCTAGTGGTTAGAGTGTAGAGGCGGCAGGGTAGCCTAGTGGTTAGAGTGTAGAGGCGGCAGGGTAGCCTAGTGGTTAGAGTGTAGAGGCGGCAGGGTAGCCTAGTGGTTAGAGTGTAGAGGCGGCAGGGTAGCCTAGTGGTTAGGAGTGTAGAGGCGGCAGGGTAGCCTAGTGGTTAGAGTGTAGAGGCGGCAGGGTAGCCTAGTGGTTAGAGTGTAGAGGCGGCAGGGTAGCCTGAGTGGTTAGAGTGTAGAGGCGGCAGGGTAGCCTAGTGGTTAGAGTGTAGAGGCGGCAGGGTAGCCTAGTGGTTAGAGTGTAGAGGCGGCAGGGTAGCCTAGTGGTTAGAGTGTAGAGGAGGCAGGTAGCCTAGTGTTTGAGTGTAGAGGTGGCAGGGTAGCCTAGTGGTTAGAGTGTAGAGGTGGCAGGGTAGCCTAGTGGTTAGAGTGTAGAGGCGGCAGGGTAGCCTAGTGGTTAGAGTGTTGAGGTGGCAGGGTAGCCTAGTGGTTAGAGTGTAGAGGCGGCAGGGTAGCCTAGTGGTTAGAGTGTAGAGGAGGCAGGTAGCCTAGTGGTTAGAGTGTAGAGGAGGCAGGTAGCCTAGTGGTTAGAGTGTAGAGGTGGCAGGGTAGCCTAGTGGTTAGAGTGTAGAGGCGGCAGGGTAGCCTAGTGGTTAGAGTGTAGAGGCGGCAGGGTAGCCTAGTGGTTAGAGTGTTGAGGTGGCAGGGTAGCCTAGTGGTTAGAGTGTAGAGGCGGCAGGGTAGCCTAGTGGTTAGAGTGTAGAGGAGGCAGGTAGCCTAGTGGTTAGAGTGTAGAGGAGGCAGGTAGCCTAGTGGTTAGAGTGTAGAGGTGGCAGGGTAGCCTAGTGGTTAGAGTGTAGAGGCGGCAGGGTAGCCTAGTGGTTAGAGTGTAGAGGCGGCAGGGTAGCCTAGTGGTTAGTGTGTAGAGGCGGCAGGGTAGCCTAGTGGTTAGAGTGTAGAGGCGGCAGGGTAGCCTAGTGGTTAGAGTGTAGAGGTGGCAGGGTAGCCTAGTGGTTAGAGTGTAGAGGTGGCAGGGTAGCCTAGTGGTTAGAGTGTAGAGGTGGCAGGGTAGCCTAGTGGTTAGAGTGTAGAGGTGGCAGGGTAGCCTAGTGGTTAGAGTGTTGGACTTGTAACCGACAGGTTGCAAAGTCAAATCCCTGAGCTGACAAGGTAAAAAATCTGTTGTTCTGCAGTTAACCCACTGTTCCTAGACCGTCATTGAAAATAAGAATTTGTTCTTAATTGACTTGCCTGGTTAAATAAAAAAAATTATGAGCAGGCAAAAAGAAATGTAATGGAATGTGTTTATCTATTTTGTTGTTGCTGCTGTTACATTTGTTTTGTGTGCGATTCATTCGGATGTTGTCACATGTGATTTGCAATGTGCATCATGAGATGTTATTGTACCCTATGATTTCAGTTCCACCTGTGAGAACCATGGCTGATGTGGCTTTCCTGTACCGCGGCTGATGCCTGCAGGCAGCCTATGTAACAGAGGTTGCACCATGTTGCACCATGTCCACTGCAATGTAGAAACATGCTTGTTTCTTATGGAAGATGCCACAACATTGGCAAATATACTGTTTTCATGGAAATATAGCTTCTCATTTCTTTGTAGATTTAACACTTTTTAGCCGAGCACATTGTTTTTCATTTCAACTTTGGGGATGTGTGTATTTACTTCAATATATCTAGCCATATTGTAGGCTACATTCGAAGGGGTGAAACATCGAAGGGGTGAGAGAGAGAGCGAGCGAGGGGACAGAGATGAGGTCAAAAGTTAGGCAACAAGAAGATATCAACTGCCTCTTTTCAAATGTCTTTCTTCCTCTGTGTGCAGGGTTTTACAGACTGTATGGGTCTCACTCTGAAGTCAGAAATGTTTAGGCTCCATTTGATAGAGACAGAAGGTGTTGCGACGAAAGCTTCAAGCAGGAAAAGGTCAAATGCCTATTTCTTCAACTGCCACGTTTCAAATGCCAATTTCTTCCTCTCTTTCTTCCCGTGTTCAGAGAAAGTCTATTAACCCTGTTAAGGGAGAAGGAGAGAAGAGGGAGAAGGGACAGGGTCTACGTGTCCCACTCTGATATCTGACTGGAAAATCAGTACTTCTTCCATTGACTGCTCTGGGATGTATTCTCTCACATCAAACAAACACATCAGAAGCAACACAAAGAACTCTTAAAAAAAGCAGGCTGTTCCTGTGGATAGTGCAACCCAATTGTCCCCACAAAACAGGTCGGTTTTTTGAAACAGGTTGGTTTTTTGGTCCACTTCTGTGCAGTTTCGGATTTATTTCAATCTTAGCCGGGTGGTGTCGTCATACCCGTTGAAAATCTAGTCTTCGACTACAATCCAACAATCTAGTTTGGTTTCATGAGCTCTAATATGCATAACCTTTGCAATAGATGCAGTAGGATAATACAGTACATACTGAGAATTGTGTCAGGAGAATTGTCCAACTTGCAAACTGGCTAAGATAAAAGCAAAGCAGTGCGACAAAAACAACATCACATTATTGTCAGACTGTAACGCGTTCCCCGGGGCATTAACTTCTGACCCCTAAAAACTTAGTATGACAGCTGTATGGAAGAACATACCAAATATACTGTATATATATTTTAACTGCCTCTGAGTTCCTCTCTCTCGCTCCTCTCTGTGAGTGCCCTAGCCTGGTTTATGGAATGATGTCATCATATTTCTCTCTCTCTCTCTCTCTCTCTCTCTCTCTCTCTCTCTCTCTCTCTCTCTCTCTCTCCTCTCTCTCTCTCTCTCTCTCTCTCTCTCTGCCTCTCTCTGTCTCTCTCTCTCTCTCTCTCTCTCTCTGCCTCTCTCTGTCTCTCTCTCTCTCTCTCTCTCTCCTCTGCCTCTCTCTCACTCTCTCTCTCTCTCTCTCTCTCTGCCTCTCTCCCTCTCTCTGCTCTCTCTCTCTCTCTCTCTCTGCCTCTCTCTGCCTCTCTCTCTCTCTCTCTCTCTCTCTGCCTCTCTGCCTCTCTCTCCTTCCTTCTCTCTCTCTCTCTCTCTCTGCCTCTCTCTCTCTCTCTCTCTCTCTCTCTCTCTCTCTCTCTCTCTCTCTCTCTCTGCCTCTCCCTCTATCCCTCACTCCCTCCCCTCTCTCTCAATTCAAGGGGCTTTATTGGCATGGGAAACATATGTTAACACTGCCAAAGCAAGTGGAGTAGATCATTTCACTTTTGTATATTATCTCTCTCTCTCTCTCTCTCTCTCTCTCTCTCTCTCTCTCTCTCTGTCTCTCCTTTTCTCTCGCTTTCCCTTTCATCTCTCCCTCGCTACTCTGTTAATACTGCCATTAAAACATTGTGCAGTAATGGGGCTGACGCTGGAGAAAAACAATAGTTTAATTGGAGAGGAGAAACTGCCAATTTGTTTGTGTACCGTGTGTGTTTGTGCACCGTGTGTGTTTGTGCACGCGCAGCTTTCCTGTCGTCTCCTAATCTTTGTTTGTTCCCACGTTCCAAGAAAGGAAGGGAGACAGATAAACTGTCGGGAGACTGGAGATATCTTTTGGTGTCATTTATTTTTAAGTAATCAACTTTACAGCTTTAACAGATGCGGCTGCATGGGTATTCGGCTAACTTTGGCCACTCTCTCCACAATGCTATTATTTGGCAAGAGATGACAGACAGACAGTTTAGAGGTTGTAAGATTGTCAAACAGTATTAACGCTTTATTATGATCAATGCAAAGCATCTCTCATGGACCCCAGTGCCTTCTCTCTCTCTCTCTCTCTCTCTCTCTCTCTCTCTCTCTCTCGCCTCTCTGTCTCTCTCTCTCTCCCTCTCTCTCTCTCTGTCTCTCTCTGTCTGTCTCTTCTCTCTCTCTCTCTCTCTCTCTCTCTCTCTCTCTCTCTCTCTCTCTCTCTCCCTCTCTCTCTCTCTCTGTCTCTCTCTCTGTCTCTCTCTCTCTCTCTCTCTCTCTCTCCCTTTCTTTCTTTTTCTTTCTTTTCTTGGCAGGTTCTAATCGACCTCTCCCTATGCGAAATTATGGTTGCATCAGAAATGACACTATTCCATGTATAGTGCACTACAGGACCCATAGGGCCCTGGTCAAAAGTAGTGCACTATTGAAGAATAGGGTGGCATTTAAGGATATTACCACAGAAAGTAAATCAGGGAGGATGCTCCCCCTTATGGGTGTTTTAATCCAGAACAGGATGTATTTAGGCCAGAGTTGCATCACTTTGCATACAGGTACCAACAGACGTGCTGCCATATAACTGAAACTGTATCACACTGCATGTTATATGCTTTATGATGGGTTTCCTTGTTTATCGTAAAAGCGCTTCAGTGACTACATCTGCATGCTCAATGGCCAGGGCCATAGGGTTGCACTGTGTAGTTTTTATTTTATTTAACCAGGCAAGTCAGTTAAGAACAAATTCGTATTTTCAAGATGGCTTCAAGACAGCAGGTTAACTGCCTGTTCAGGGCAGAACAACAGTACCTTGTCAGCTCGGGGTTTGAACTTTTGGCCTTCCGGTTACTAGTCCAACGCTTTAACCACTAGGCTACCCTGCCGCCCCAGTGACCTACTACGGTTTGGGTGTCCAGAAACCAGGGAAATCAACACAATCCCTTCCCTCAAGGGTTTGTCATTCATTGCACAGAGTTTTGTTTTATCTAAAATTTAAACCACCAAGGTAATCCATTTAGTTTTGTCACCTTGAGGCCAAAATGAGCTACTTAGAATGAGATATATGTTTTATTTAAATACATTATGGAAAGGCAAAAAAGCATAAATTCTAATTGACTTAGGTGTAAAATCTAGATCTTGAGATCGATTGCTTTACATCGTAATTATTATACAATGAATAATACATCTCAAAGACTAATAAGATTAATTCAGATTCTTATTAAGCATGTTTCACTCTTCTTCCTACAGTTTTCTCAAATGGATAATCAATCTATGGGATCTAATGTGACATTACATACCACTAGGCCTAATAAACTATAACTAAACATACTATAACTAGTGTTCCCTGAAGGAGCGAAATGAGGTACAACATACTATGGGGCGTCACAATCTCATGACTTCAGTTGAAATATCTACAATCACGCCTGACGAGGCCAATGAAATCCACCTTCCACGGGTGAAAAGCATAAGGCTCGGATTCATTCCTTCATTTTAATACCACTCTTCACCGACCCCGGGGAATGGGCAGGGCCAAAACAGGTGTTGTACCTCGTTTCCCTCCTTCAGGAAACAATAGTTACAGTCATAATGTTACGTTCCTTTCAGTCAGTCAACCCCGGTAAAACAAACTATTGGGAAACAAACTGATAACGAACGGACTACCAGTTAACCAGATAACGAACGGACTACTAGATAACGACTGACTACCAGTTAACCAGATATGAGCGGACTACCAGTTAACCAGATAATGAACTGAGTACCAGATAACCAGATAGCGAATGGACTACTAGATAACCAGATAACGAACTGAATACTAGATAACGAACGGACTACCAGATAACCACCTCTGGCCTGCTCGCCTCCTACCACGAGGAAGTACAGTTCCCGCTCAGCCCAGTCAAAACTGTTCGCTGCTCTGGCCCCCCAATGGTGGAACAAACTCCCTCACGACGCCAGGACAGCGGATCAATCACCACCTTCCCGGAGACACCTGAAACCCCACCTCTTCAGGAATACCTAGGATAGGGTAAGTAAGGGTAACTCCTTCTCACCCCCAGATTTAGATGCAAGTGGCTGTTCCACTGGATGTCATAAGGTGTATGCACCAATTTGATAATGAAGCGTCTGCTAAATGACTTAAATGTAAATGTAAATAACCAGATAACGAACTGAGTACCAGATAACAGAAACTACTAGATAATCAATTGACTACCAGATACCAGATAATGAAACCAGATAACGAACTGACAGATACCAGATAATGAACTGACTACCAGATAACGAACTGACTACCAGATAACGAACTGACTACCAGATAACCAGAAAATGAACTGAGTACCAGATAACCAGATAACGAACTGACTACCAGATAACGAACTGACTAGATAACCAGATAACGAACTGAGTACCAGATAACCAGATATGACGGACTACTAGTACCAGATAACGAACTGACTACCAGATACCAGATAACGAACTGAGTACCAGAAAATGAACTGACTACCAGATAATGAACTGATTACCAGATAACGACGACTACCAGATAATGAACTGACTACCAGATAATGAACTGACTACCAGATAACGAACTGACTATCAGATTCAACCCGAAAAGGGAAATAGCTCAAAAGTTTAGGACCTTTTAGGACATTCACATTTGGACAAAACGTCACCTTAAAGTGACCCGGGGGCGAACGGACTACCAGATAACGCGCAAAGGTCCCCCCAAAAAGTTTAGTTGAGACCAAAGCCACGTGCAGAGAGATGTTGTTGGAAAGGACCCTCAGATCCATCAACTCCTGAGATTGCCTCCAAAACCAACACCAAGTCCCATGTGGGCGTCACAGGGTTTGGAGACCAGTCTGAGATGATGACCTTTCAGGAAGCCAACAACCATTGGCTGTTTCCCCGGCGAGGGTCCGTCAATTCCTACATGACACGCACAAGATAGCAGCCATGTACCCTTTTAACGTGGAGAATGACAGCCTCTGCTCTAAATGCCTCCGTAGGAACATAATCCCCCACAGAGCACTGAAAATGAATTTTTCTTGGCACCAGAGCTCAAATGCTTGACATTTACACGCATATCTGCATTGTTCGTTGCCATGGCACCCTAGGGGCAGCCTAGCTGGGCTCTTAGCTCCAGCTAATTTCTTGTTAATCACCGTTGACTCCCAGTCATGAATCACCTATGGAGTGGGGTACCCCCTTGTGGACAGAGAACGAATCTCCCAACTTATTAGTCGCAACCTGGAGAGATCGATATACCCCTTTAACCCTGTGAACAGCATGGAATACTGGGTACCAGACGGGCCTTCTTTGGGATCTGTTTCCCTTCCATGGGACAGTTGAGCTAACATAGGCTATTGCAATTAGCATGAGGTTGTAAGAAACAAGAACATTTCCCAGGACAAAGACATATCTGATGTTGTCAGAAATCTTGAATTCTTGTTAATCTAACTGCACTGTCCAATTTACAGTAGCTATTAGAGTGAAATAATACCATTCTATTGTTTGAGAAGAGAGCACAACTTTGAACATGAAAAGTTATAAAAAAAAACAAATTAGGCACATTTGGGCAGTCTAGATACAACATTTTGAACAGAAATGCAATGGTTCATTGGAACAGTCTAAAACTTTGCACATACACTGCTGCCATCTAGTGGACAAAATCTAATTCGCACCTGGGTTGGAATAATACATTATGGCCGTTCTCTTTCATTTCAAAGATGATGAAAGATACAAAATAATATTTGTTTTTTTCTTTGTATAATTTTTTACCAGATATATTGTTTTATATTTTCCTACATTCCTTTCACATTTACACAAACTTCAAAGTGTTTCCTTTCAAATGGTGCCAAGAATATACATATCTTGCTTCAGGCCCTAAACAACAGGCAGTTAGATTTGGGTTTGTAATTTTAGGCGAAAATTCGTAGCCCATTCACAGCCATATAAGGAGTCATTGGCATGAAGCGGTTTCAAAAAATGCGGCACATCCTGATTGGATTTTTATCTGGGTTTCGCCTGTAACATCAGTTCTGTTGCACTCACAGACAATATCTTTGCAGTTTTGGAAACGTCAGAGTGTTTTCTATCCAAAGCTGTCAATTATATGCATAGTCGAACATCTTGTCATGACAAAATATCCCGTTTAAACGGGAACGTTTTTAATCCAAAAATGAAAATACTGCCCCCTAGTCGCAAAAGGTAATCAGCCGTTTCCAGCTACAATAGTCATATACAACATTAATAATGTCTACACTGTATTTCTGATTAATCTGATGTTATTTTAATGGACAAAAAAATGACATTTCTAGTTGACCAGTGAATTGTACCTATAGCACATTATATACATTTTACACATTTGTTAAACCATAATGTACAGATGCATCTTAATTTAATGAAGGTTAATAAAATAAATTAATTAATTGAGCGATTTTTTTATTCATCAGGAAAATAGTCACGAAATGATCAAATTAAGATCCTGCATCTGTATCACCAATGTGGCAAGCAATTCTATTCCAACTTTAAAATTGGATTGATTTGATTTGTATGTGATACTATGGATCCCACATGTATAACAGATGTAGGTGTAGATAGATGCCAGGAGTCATCAAAAGAGAAGGAGGGTGTAGTGGGTTGAAAACAAAGTCACTACAAACAGTTGCTAGAAATATGTATTTTTAAACCAATTTATTCATGAATTGTTCTTAATTGATTGATTGTATATTCTACATGCTTTAGCATTAGATTGCCCATCAGGCTGTTAGATTGTCCATATGCTGCTGTTGCATTGTGGTAGGAGGAACTGCAAGTTCTTGCCAAGCACTCACAACATTCTTCAGAATAAAGAATGCGCCAGAACTTTGCAGAAGTGTGTCAGGTTTTTTTACCATTACAGGTTTGTAGTAGAACTTTCAAACGTTTCTAATATCAAAAGAATATGAAAGAACATGTTATGTAACAGCTAGGATGACAAGAAGATGGTTCAGGGTGTGTTCCTTCACACACTTTACCAAGGGCTCAGTGAAAATACACTAAAATCAGAGATGCCCTCAGAAATATACCTCTGATTGTAGACTGACGACTTATTCCTTGAGCGAGATAATAGGCTCAGCCAGTGAGGAAGCAGATAGACAGAAACGTCTAGGTCACAGTGCTAGGCACAAACCTGTAAATGTCAACTCAGCACAGCAACAAAGGGGACAGTGAATATTATGACCAGTCTCCCACCACTCAGGTTGATGGTGAAGTGAAAGCCAATTTCACAGCCATCCAGGAGCTGACCGCAACAGTGTCTGTACTGTCTAAAAACCTGATGAAAAAGATTAAACCTGCTGCAGGTGAGGACCAGGGGTACACACATCCCCACCCTCCGGAGGCGAGGCCCAGGGATATGCCCATAACCTATCCTCCAGAGCACTGACAAGAGAGAGGATATTCCTCTCCACTACCATCCACAGCAACGATGACAGACATGGCCCACACTAAGGGTACATTTAAAGACTGTGTCCAGCAGGGATTTGAAAGCTGCCCTCACTGATTCCGTTGTGGTTCAAGAAGGACACAGAGATGTCGGCTGCTAATGAGACCAGACGTCAGGAAACAAGGTCCAGGTTAACTGGCGAGCAGCGACAGACAGTGACCGCTAAGAAAACAAAATGTGCCCTACTCCAAATCAACTGTATGAAGACAGAGAGAAAACAGCGACGCGTCCACACACAGGAAGACCAACACTCAGAAGAGACGCCCCAAAAAAGGTGAAAAGGGTCGCACAGCTTATTGGCTTATAGATGTATGGTCTCATGCCTATGTAATGGAGTCAAAGTGGAGATGTTCTTAGTCAACGGGACACAGTCTAGCCTGGGTAGAGAACGGCTTTGCCAGGTGTTGAGATCCAACCCCTTGAGACTTTGTTTACTGAAGAAATTGAACTATTGTTCCCTTTAATGGATGGATTGAACATGTGTCCCCTAAAAAGCTTCTGACTAGTAAACATGGGAAAATGGGCCATTCATGTGCCTATGCTAGTTAGTCAGATCTGTGTAGACTGTCCACTACTAGGCTTTATAACGTCATAGAGGAACTCATCAGAAAACAGTGAGCAGACTGATGGTGTGAATCTCAGTGCACTGCTGAGTGAGGTGATGTAGCTGCTGAAACCATGGTCTCTGCACATTTTAAAGTGATGGCCTGATGACTCCTTGCTGTCCTCAGTCACCTGCTTATGCTGCTGCTCCAGTTTCAACTGTTCTGCTTGCGGCTATAGAACCCTGACGTGTTCAACCGGTTCACGCTTCTTTGTCGAGGGACCTGCTGTTTTTTGAAGCTCTCTCTCCCTACCGCACCACGCTGTCTCTAACTCTTTGTGATCGGCTATGAAAAGCCAACTGCCATGTACTCCTGGGGTGTGACCTGTCGCACTGTGAATGTTATCTGACCCTGCTGGTCATCCTATGAACATTTGAACATCTTGGCCATGTTCTGTTATAATCTCCACCCGGCACGGTCAGAAGAGGACTATTACCCCTCAGAGCCTGGTTCCTCTCTTGGTTTCGTCCTAGGTTCCTGTCACACTCTGATTTAGTTTACCTGTCCTTGTTAATGTCTCCACACCTTCCAGGTGTCGCTTACTATCCCCGGTGTATTCATCCCTGTGTTTCCTGTCTCTCATTGCCAGTTTGTCTTATTTGCCAAGCTAACCAGCATTTTTCCTTGCTCCTATTTTCTCCAGTCTGTTTGTTTCCAATCCTCCTAGTTAAACCCTTGCCTGTTCTGACTACCAGCCTGCCTATCCCCTTGTACTGTTTTGGACTCTTATCTGCTTTCTGACCCCTGGCCTGACCTCGAAGCTGCCTATCGTTTGGTACTGTTTGTACTGTTTGGTTAATGAACTCTCGCCTGTCCCCGACCTTACTTTGCCTATTCCCTTTGTTATAATACATATCGGAGCTCTACCATCTGCCTCCTGTGTCTGCATTTGAGTCTCGCCTTGTGCCCTTATAGTTCCTCCTCTCTAGATTTCTTCCTAGGTTCTGGGGAGTTTCTAGGGAGTTTTTCCAACCCATCGTGCTTCTACACCTGCATTGCTTGCTGTTTGGGGTTTTAGGCTGGGTTTCTGTGCAGCACTTTGTGACATTGGCCGATGTAAGAAGGGCTCTATAGATTAGAAAGGAACAATGATGTTATTTTTTTACCCCATTTTCGTGTCCAATTGGTAGTTACAGTCATGTCTCATCGCTGCAACTCCAGTACGGACTCTGGAGATGTGAAGGTTGATAGCCGTGCATCCTCCAAAACACAACACTGCTTCTTGACACAACGGCCACTTAACCCGGAAGCCGGCCGCACCAACGTGTCGGAGGAAACACCGTACACCTGGCGATCATGTCAGTGTGCACTGCACCCAGCCCGCCACAGGAGTCACCAGTGAGTGATGGGACAAGGACATCCCTGCCGGCCTAACCCACCCCTAACCTGGACGACGTTGAGCCAATTGTGTGCCACCCCATGTTCTCCCGGTTGTGGCCGGCTGTGACAGAGCATGGAATCTATGAACATTTGAACATCTTGGCCATGCTTGCAAACCACATTGCACTTCCTACGGCTTCCACTAGATGTCAACAGTCTTTAGAGCGTTGTTTGAGGCTTCTACTGTGAAGGGGAGGGGGTGAGAGCTGATTGAGTCAGGGGTCTGGCAGAGTGGCATGAGCTGATCACGAGCGCACACATGAGAGCGACCTGCGTTCCATTGCAATTCTAAAGACAAATTAATTCTCCGGTTGGAACATTATTGAAGAATTCTGTTAAAATCATCCTAAAGATTGATTCTATACATGTTTTGACATGTTTCTACGAACTGTAATATAACTTTTTAAACTTTTCGTCTGAACTTTCGCCTGGACTTGCCTGCGCCTCGTGAGTTTGGACTTGTTTACCAAACGCGCTAACAAAAGGAGGTATTTGGACATAAATGATGGACTTTATCGAACAAAACAAACATTTATTGGGGAACTGGGATTCCTGGGAGTGCAATCTGATGAAGATCATCAAAGGTAAGTGAATATTTATAACGCTATTTCTGACTTTTACTGACTACACAACATGGCGGATCTCTGCATGGCTTGTTTTTGTGTCTGAGCGCCGTACTCAGATTATTGCATGGTTTGCTTTTACATAAAGCTTTTTTGAAATCTGACACAGCAGTTGCATTAGGGAGAAGTGGATCTATAATTCTGTGCATAATAGTTGTATTTTTTATCAAAGTTTATTATGAGTATTTCTGTAAATTGGTGTGGCTCTCTGAAAATTTGCCGGATGTTTTCGAGGCACAACATTACTGACCATAAAGCGCCAATGTAAACTGAGATTTTTGGATATAAATATGAACTTTATCGAACAAAACATACATGTATTGTTAGACATGACGTCCTATGAGTGCCATCTGATGAAGATCATCAAAGGTTAGTGATTAATTTGATCTCTATTTCTGCTTTTTGTGACTCCTCTCTTGGCTGGAAAATGGCTGTGTGTGTTTTTGTGACAAGGCTCTGACCTAACATAATCATATAGTGTGCTTTCGTTGTAAAGCCTTTTTGAAATCGGACATGATAGGTAGATTAAAAATAAGTTTATCTTTAATTTGGTGTATTGCAGTTGTGAATGTATGAAAGTTACATATTTCTAAAAGATTATTCTGAATTTGGCGCTCTGCCTTTTCAGCGGAATGTTGTTGAGGGCCTAGCCATAAGAATAAGCTGAAACTCAACTTGAAGGATCACACGCCTGTCCAGAAAAGTTACAACTCTTTTCCTGAAAACTCTATACAAAGAGGTGAAATAATATATCCAAAACTTACTGGAGAGAGGCCGGATCAAGATATCCACATTTCCACATTAATTCCCGGTGGTCTTCGTGCAAGAAGGACAGCAGCTGGCGATTATGTGTCGACTTCAGGGAACTGATTTGCAAGTCAAGATGGAGCCAATAGAGATAAGAGCTTCGCTTCAAGTCTTTAGGAAACAGTGCAGGAACTGTTCAGAAACTGTTCAGTATTTCATTTATTTTAACGTATTATTTATTACATTGTAAGTGTTATTTCATACAGACATTAAGAAACACTGGATATCAGAGAGACGTCTACTTACCAGCACAACCAGCATTATGACCAGGAATACGACTTTCCCAAACATTAAGAAACACTGGATATCAGAGAGACGTCTACTTACCAGCTCAACCAGCATTACGACCAGGAATACGACTTTCCCAAACATTAAGAAACACTAGATATCAGAGAGACGTCTACTTACCAGCACAACCAGCATTACGACCAGGAATACGACTTTCCCAAACATTAAGAAACACTGGATATCAGAGAGACGTCTACTTACCAGCACAACCAGCATTACGACCAGGAATACGACTTTCCCAAACATTAAGAAACACTGGATATCAGAGAGACGTCTACTTACCAGCACAACCAGCATTACGACCAGGAATACGACTTTCCCAAACATTAAGAAACACTAGATATCAGAGAGACGTCTACTTACCAGCACAACCAGCATTACGACCAGGAATACGACTTTCCCAAACATTAAGAAACACTGGATATCAGAGAGACGTCTACTTACCAGCAGAACCAGCACTACGACCAGGAATACGACTTTCCCAAACATTAAGAAACACTGGATATCAGAGAGACGTCTACTTACCAGCACAACCAGCACTACGACCAGGAATACGACTTTCCCAAACATTAAGAAACACTGGATATCAGAGAGCGTCTACTTACCAGCACAACCAGCATTACGACCAGGAATACGACTTTCCCAAAGCAGATCCTTTGTCTACACCTTCCAGGGCTTTTGAACTGATTCTAGACATTTACATTACATTTAAGTCATTTAGCAGACCAGGTAAAGGATTGTCAGTAACGCCACGCTCCACCAGGTTTTCAAGAATGTCAAGTGGTTTGAAAGCAAGTGAACACTCTGCAATGGTCATGGGCCTACTTCCACTGTCCAGACGGACAAATACATAGATGCCAGGAGTGGAGAGTACAATGGGTTGAAAACAAAGTCACTAAAAACAGACAACCCTTTAATTGAATAATTATCGTTTAAACCCATTTGTTTATGTATTTGTCCACATGCATCATAATTATTTATTCTAGAGGCTTCATTATTAGTAGTCCATCAGGCCAATAATACATGACGCTGTTCCACTGTGGTGGGAGGAGAAACAGCAAGTTCTGGCCAAGCACGCGGACCATTCTTCAGAATATAGAAAGCGCCAGAACTTTGCAGATGTAAACTTGTGTCCCTTCTTTTCACTGCATTTTTTAAAAATATTTAACAAATGTTCTAATATTGAAAGAATGTGCAATAACATAGTATTTAATAACTTTGTCAATGTGTTATAACGTTAGGAAAGGTTTTGTGTTGTTTTTGTGTCGAACTGAGTGAGAGAAGAACATGATTTACAATGAGTGAGAGTATACTGTATGATAGCTTGATGCTAGCTGAGGTAAAAAAAAATAAGAGTCACAGAGACAATGTTTACTGAGTAGCTGACTTTTACTGGATTTTGTATAGGAGATTTTATAAAGAAACCAGTTGTTAGGGATTTCTGAGTGTGTTTTACATGTTATTGGTTTTGTGTCAAATTGTGTTCACATGCTGATAAACTGGCCGTCACGCTCAGTCTGGAGGGTGGACTTTTACTGCAGACAGTGGAGACGATTTTATGGAGGTTCTTAAAGCTTTCTATAGTAGTAGCGGTACATAGAAAAACATTCAGCTATTTTTCTCTTCATATATACAGTGGGGAGAACAAGAATTTGATACACTGAAAATTGTGCAGGTTTTTCTACTTACAAAGCATGTAGAGGTCTGCAATTTTCATCATTGGTACACTTCAACTGTGAGAGACAGAATCTAAAACAAAATTGAAGTGTACCTATGATCAAATTACAGACCTGCAAAACCGGCAGTGTATCAAATACTTGTTCTCCCCACTACATTTTTCAATACATTTTGGTTTTCATGTGAAGTCATACAGTAAGACAGGTGTATTTGTGTAACATTTTAGAACTCTGCTTTAGGTAAAGTGCATTTATGTTCTGTAATTTAAAGTGTGCACTTGTTTGATGTGAAAAGTGCAAACAAGAAATTAGACAATTGAACAAGAGAAAAAAAACATTCTTCAGAATAAAGAAAGAGGCATAACTTTGCAGACGTAAACTTTGCAGACGTAAACTTTGCAGACGTAAACTTTGCAGACGTAAACTTTGCAGGCGTAAACTTTGCAGGCGTAAACTTTGCAGACCTAAACTTTGCAGGCGTAAACTTTGCAGACGTAAACTTTGCAGACGTAAACTTTGCAAATGTATTGCAGGCCACCTCAGCTACGGACTGAGGCCTGTAAAATAGGCGCGCTACAGTATTCCAAACTTTGGTTGAATGTATTACATATTGTTTAATATACCCTCCCGTGTCTCATCTATTCAAAATGCTCCAGGTATTCTGAGTTATTTTGTGACAGCAAAGTATGTTTAGTAAAAATGTCAAGCCAATTATTTGAATACGTTTCCAAAAAACATTACACAGAAACATAGGGCGGCAGGGTAGCCTAGTGGTTAGAGCGTTGGGCTAGTAACCGGAACGTTGCAAGTTCAAACCCCCGAACTGACAACGTACAAATCTATACTTCTACCCCTGAACAGAAGGAAGTTCCTAGGCAGTTATTGAAAATAAGAATTTGTTCTTAACTGACTTGCCGAAGGTTTAAAAAATATATATTTATATATTTTTTTTACAACAAACTAACCATCTGACTGAGAACATCTGGTTTCAATACACCGAGAACAAGAGAAGTAAACAAGAACTTTATTTGCGGCAAAACATTAGCAAAATAAATCTTCCTATTGAAGTTCTGATCTACTCTACTCTACTCTACTCTACTCTACTCTACTCTACTCTACTCTACTCTACTCTACTCTACTCTACTCTACTCTACTCTACTCTACTCTACTCTACTCTACTCCACTGCCCCAATGCAAATATCACCTTTCTCTCTGGCTAGTATTTATTCCACTTTCCATCACTGTCTAATCAAATTCAGTTGAAGTTAAATCCAGAGACCGACCTTCTCTCTCTTTAACATCAGTGGACAGCAGGGGCGGAACATGGCAATGTGGATGGAGAAAGTTAGCATAGTTCTACATAGGTGGAGCTTGACCTGATTAGCACTTTGCTAGGAGGTTTGGCGTCACCGAGCTGGTAAAGGTTTTGTGCATCACCTTGCTTCTGACAAAGTTGTGTGTTGGTGTTGTGTTTGTGAAGGAGTTGTGTTGGGTGTTGGCATTGTGTTTGTGAAGGCGTTGTGTTGGTGAAGGCAGGTTATTGTGTGTAGTGTTTGTGAAGGCGTTGTATTGTGTGTTGGTGTTGTGTTTGTGATTGGACAGAATGAATGTGGACATTCCTATTATGACTTGTTGGTGGAAGGGCTCCCGAGTGGCGCAGTAGTAGTAGTAAGGCACTGCATCTCAGTGCTAGAGGTGTCACTACAGACACCCTGGTTAGAATCCAGGCTGTATCACAACCGGCTGTGATTGGGAATCCCCTAGGGCGGCGCACAATTGTCCACAATCGTCATCCGGGTTTGGCCGGTGTAGGTCGTCATTGCAAATAAGAATTTGTTCTTATCTGGCTTGCCTTGTTAAATAAAAAATAACTGATTTCCTAGGGAGTTTGGCATCACCACAGTGTCGGTGTTGTGTGACTTTGTTGATGTGTGTTTGCGTTTGGCCAGATGGTTGGTTACTAAGTGGGTTTGTTCTACCTCAGGTACTGTGAGTCATCCATGCTTCCCTGGTGATACAGTATGCAGACCCTTCCCACCTAGCGTACTGTGAGTCATCTATGCTTCCCTTCTGATCCAGTATGCAGATCCTTCCCACCTAGCGTACTGTGAGTCATCTATGCTTCCCTTGTGATCCAGTATGCAGATCCTTTCCCACCTAGCGTACTGTGAGTCATCTATGCTTCCCTTGTGATCCAGTATGCAGACCCTTTCCCACCTAGCGTACTGTGAGTCATCTATGCTTCCCTGGTGATTCAGTATGCAGATCCTTTCCCACCTAGTGTACTGTGAGTCATCTATGCTTCCCTTGTGATCCAGTATGCAGACCCTTTCCCCACCTAGTGTACTGTGAGTCATCTATGCTTCCCTGGTGATTCAGTATGCAGATCCTTTCCCACCTAGTGTACTGTGAGTCATCTATGCTTCCCTTCTGATCCAGTATGCAGACCCTTTCCCACCTAGCGTACTGTGAGTCATCTATGTTTCCCTTGTGATCCAGTATGCAGATCCTTTCCCACCTAGCGTACTGTGAGTCATCTATGCTTCCCTGGTGATCCAGTATGCATATTCCTTCCCTCCCTAATGCCTTGAAGAACAGACGGTCCCCTATGGTTTCACTGAGCCTTGACTTAGTTGGTGGGTGGGTGGGTGGGTGGATGGATGAAAACATGAATGAAAACATAGGAAAGAAGAAGAGATCTTACATTTTTCCCGTTTGTTTCTCCTAGGAACACGAGCTCTCTTTAATAACATCGAGACACACGAGACATACTTCTCAAATTCAAGGAGAGATAAAAACAGATATAAAATCATAGTTGTCTTCCTTGGATCAAAATAAGAGATCTCTAAATGATCTTAAATTATTTATTTTTTATTATATTTTATTTCACCTTTATTTAACCAGGTAGGCAAGTTGAGAACAAGTTCTCATTTAAATACGTCTATATACAATGTGAGCAAGTGAGGTGAGATAAGGGAGGTAAAGGCAAAAAAGGCCATGGTGGCGAAGTAAATACAATATAGCAAGTAAAACACTGGAATGGTTGATTTGCGGTGGAAGAATGTGCAAAGTAGAGATAGAAATAATGGGGTGCAGAGGAGCAAAATCAATAAATAAATGCAGTAGGGAAAGAGGTAGTTGTTTGGGCTAAATTATAGATGGACTATGTACTGGTGCAGTAATCTGTGAGCTGCTCTGACAGCTGGTGTTTAAGGCTAGTGAGGGAGATAAGTGGTTCCAGTTTCAGAGATTTTTGTAGTTTGTTTCAGTCATTGGCAGCA
>NC_068430.1:2884243-2938371 GCF_023373465.1 Oncorhynchus keta | reverse complement strand
GATTATGACAGACCAGCTAGATCTACTGTCTCTATTATATTATGGCAGACCAGCTAGATATACTGTCACTATTATAATATAACAGACCAGCTAGATCTACTGTCACTATTATATTATGACAGACCAGCTAGATCTACTGTCTCTATTATATTATGGCAGACCAGCTAGATCTACTGTCACTATTATATTATGACAGACCAGCTAGATCTACTGTCACTATTATATTATGACAGACCAGCTAGATCTACTGTCACTATTATATTATGACAGACCAGCTAGATCTACTGTCACTATTATATTATGACAGACCAGCTAGATCTACTGTCACTATTATATTATGACAGACCAGCTAGATCTACTGTCACTATTATATTATGACAGACCAGCTAGATCTACTGTCTCTATTATATTATGGCAGACCAGCTAGATATACTGTCTCTATTATAATATAACAGACCAGCTAGATCTACTGTCTCTATTATAATATGACAGACCAGCTAGATCTACTGTCTCTATTATAATATAACAGACCAGCTAGATATACTGTCTCTATTATAATATGACAGACCAGCTAGATCTACTGTCTCTATTATAATATAACAGACCAGCTAGATATACTGTCTCTATTATAATATGACAGACCAGCTAGATCTACTGTCTCTATTATAATATAACAGACCAGCTAGATATACTGTCTCTATTATAATATAACAGACCAGCTAGATCTACTGTCTCTATTATAATATGACAGACCAGCTAGATCTACTGTCACTATTATATTATGACAGACCAGCTAGATCTACTGTCTCTATTATAATATGACAGACCAGCTAGATCTACTGTCTCTATTATAATATAACAGACCAGCTAGATATACTGTCTCTATTATAATATAACAGACCAGCTAGATCTACTGTCTCTATTATAATATGACAGACCAGCTAGATCTACTGTCACTATTATATTATGACAGACCAGCTAGATCTACTGTCTCTATTATAATATAACAGACCAGCTAGATATACTGTCTCTATTATAATATGACAGACCAGCTAGATCTACTGTCTCTATTATAATATAACAGACCAGCTAGATATACTGTCTCTATTATAATATGACAGACCAGCTAGATCTACTGTCTCTATTATAATATAACAGACCAGCTAGATATACTGTCTCTATTATAATATGACAGACCAGCTAGATCTACTGTCTCTATTATAATATAACAGACCAGCTAGATATACTGTCTCTATTATAATATGACAGACCAGCTAGATCTACTGTCTCTATTATAATATGACAGACCAGCTAGATCTACTGTCACTATTATATTATGACAGACCAGCTAGATCTACTGTCTCTATTATAATATGACAGACCAGCTAGATCTACTGTCTCTATTATAATATAACAGACCAGCTAGATCTACTGTCTCTATTATAATATGACAGACCAGCTAGATCTACTGTCACTATTATATTATGACAGACCAGCTAGATCTACTGCCTCTTTGATATTATGACAGACCAGCTAGATCTACTGTCTCTATTATAATATGACAGACCAGCTAGATCTACTGTCACTATTATATTATGACAGACCAGCTAGATCTACTGCCTCTTTGATATTATGACAGACCAGCTAGATCTACTGTCTCTATTATATTATGACAGACCAGCTAGATCTACTGTCTCTATTATATTATGGCAGACCAGCTAGATATACTGTCACTATTATAATATAACAGACCAGCTAGATCTACTGTCACTATTACATTATGACAGACCAGCTAGATCTACTGTCTCTATTAGATTATGACAGACCAGCTAGATCTACTGTCTCTATTAAATTATGGCAGACCAGCTAGATATACTGTCACTATTATAATATAACAGACCAGCTAGATCTACTGTCACTATTATATTATGACAGACCAGCTAGATCTACTGTCTCTATTACATTATGACAGACCAGCTAGATCTACTGTCTCTATTAGATTATGACAGACCAGCTAGATCTACTGTCTCAATTACATTATGACAGACCAGCTAGATCTACTGTCTCTATTAGATTATGACAGACCAGCTAGATCTACTGTCTCTATTATATTATGGCAGACCAGCTAGATATACTGTCACTATTATAATATAACAGACCAGCTAGATCTACTGTCACTATTATATTATGACAGACCAGCTAGATCTACTGTCTATATTATATTATGGCAGACCAGCTAGATCTAGTAGTAGCACTGCAGAAACTATTACACTCAACGGAACGACTTGATTAGTGTAGTGTCAACAACGCAGCTACTGCCAGCTAGCCTACTTTAGCAGTACTGTATCATTTTAATCATTTTAGTCAATAAGATTCTTGCTACGTAGATCTAACTTTCTGAACATTATGACAGACGTGTAGTCCACTTGTCATTCCAATCTCCTTGCATTAGCGTAGCCTTTTCTGTAGCCTGTCAACTATGTGTCTGTCTATCCCTGTTCTCTCCTCTCTGCACAGACCATACAAACGCTCCACACCGCGTGGCCAGACCACCCTAATCTGGTGGTCCCATTACGTATGACAGACCACGTGGAGTTCCAGGTCTCCGGACAGCCAGCTGGAACTGCCGATCTATGCCAACAAGGCAGAGTTCATCTCAGCCTATGCCTCCCTCCAGTCCCTTGACTTCTTGGCACTGACGGAAACATGGATCACCACAGATAACACTGCTACTCCTACTGCTCTCTCCTCGTCCGCCCACGTGTTCTGACACACCAGCGAGAGCTTCTGGTCTCGGGGTGGTGGCAGATCCTCATCTCCCAAGTGGTCTTTCTCTCTTTCTCCCCTTACCCATCTGTCTATCGCCTCTCTTTGAATTCCATGCTGTCACAGTTACCAGCCCTTTCAAGCTTAACATCCTTATCATTTATCGCCCTCCAGGTTCCCTCGGAGAGTTCATCAATGAGCTTGATGCCTGACAGACCAGCTGATAAGCTCCTTTCCTGAGGACGGCTCACCTCTCACAGTTCTGGGCGACTTTAACCTCCCCACGTCTACCTTTGACTCATTCCTCTCTGCCTCCTCTTTCCACTCCTCTCCTCTTTTGACCTCACCCTCTCACCTTCCCCCTACTCACAAGGCAGGCATATGCTTGACCTCATCTTTACTAGATGCTGTTCTTCCACTAACCTCATTGCAACTCCCTCCAAGTCTCAGACCACTACCTTGTATCCTTTCCCTCTCGCTCTCATCCAACACTTCCCACACTGCCCCTACTCGGATGGTATGACAGTCCCAACCTTCGATCTCTCTCCCCCTCTATTCTCTCCTCTTCCATCCTATCATCTCTTCCCTCTGCTCAAACTTTCTCCAACCTATCTCCTGATTCTGCCTCCTCAACCCTCCTCTCCTCCCTTACTGCATCCTTTGACTCTCTATGTCCCCTATCCTCCAGGCCAGCTAGGTCCTCCCCTCCCGCTCCGTTGCTCGACGACTCATTGCGAGCTCACAGAACAGGGCTCCGGGCAGCCGAGCGGAAATGGAGGAAAGCTAGCCTCCCTGTCGGACCTGGCATCCTTTCAGACCCTCCTCTCTACATTTTCCTCCTCTGTCTCTGCTGCTAAAGCCACTTTCTACCATTCTAAATTCCAAGCATCTGCCTCTAACCCTAGGAAGCTCTTTGCCACCTTCTCCTCCCTCCTGAATCCTCCCCCCCTTCAGACTCTGCAGATGACTTCGTCAACCATTTTGAAAAGAAGGTCGACGACATCCGATCCTCTTGCTATATCAAACGACACCGCTGGTTCTGCTCACACTGCCCCACCCTATGCTCTGACCTCTTTCTCCCTCTCTCTCCAGATGAAATCTCGTCGTCTTGTGACGGCAGACCAGCCAACAACCTGCCCGCTTGACCCTATCTCCTCTCTTCTCCAGACCATTTGGAGACCTTCTCCCTACCTCACCTCGCTCATCAACTAATCCCTGACCGCTGGCTACTGTCCCTCCCGTCTTCAAGAGAGCGAGAGTTGCACCCCTTCTGAAAAAACCTACACTCTGATCCCTCCGATGTCAACAACTACAGACCAGTATCCCTTCTCTCTTTTCTCTCCAAAACTCTTGAGCGTGCCGTCCTTGGCCAGCTCTACCGCTATCTCTCTCAGAATGACCTTCTTGATCCAAATCAGTCAGGTTTCAAGACTAGTCATTCAACTGAGACTGCTCTTCTCTGTATCACGGAGGCGCTCCGCACTGCAAAGCTAACTCTCTCTCCTCTGCTCTCATCCTTCTAGACCTATCGGCTGCCTTCGATACTGTGAACCATCAGATCCTCCTCTCCACCCTCTCCGAGTTGGGCATCTAGATCTACTGCCCACTATTTGATTTGCAGACCTACCTGACAGGTCGCTATTATCCTACCAGGTGGCGTGGCGAGAATCTGTCTCCTCACCACGCGCTCTCACCACTGGTGTCCCCAGCACTCTGTTCTAGGCCCTCTCTTATTCTCGCTATACACCAAGTCACTTGGCTCTGTCATAACCTCACATGGTCTCTCCTATCATTGCTATGCAGACGACACACAATTAATCTTCTCCTTTCCCCTTCTGATGACCAGGTGGCGAATCGCATCTCTGCATGTCTGGCAGACATATCAGTGTGGATGACGGATCACCACCTCAAGCTGAACCTCAGCAAGACGGAGCTCCTCTTCCTCCCGGGGAAGGACTGTCTCCATGATCTCGCCATCACGGTTGACAACTCCACTGTGTCCTCCTCCCAGAGCGCTAAGAACCTTGGCGTGATCCTGGACAACACCCTGACGTTCTCAACTAACATCAAGGCGGTGTCTACGTTCCTGTAGGTTCATGCTCTACAACATCCGCAGAGTACGACCCTGCCTCACACAGGAAGCGGCGCAGGTCCTAATCCAGGCACTTGTCATCTCCCGTCTTGATTACTGCAACTCGCTGTTGGCTGGGCTCCCTGCCTGTGCCATTAAACCCCTACAACTCATCCAGAACGCCGCAGCCCGTCTGGTGTTCAACCTTCCCAAGTTCTCGCACGTCACCCCGCTCCTCCGCTATCTCCACTGGCTTCCAGTTGAAGCTAGCATCCGCTACAAGACCATGGTGCTTGACGGAGCTGTGAGGGGAACGGCACTGTCTCAGTACCTCCAGGCTCTGATCAGGCCCTACACCCAAACAAGGGCACTGCGTTCATCCACCTCTGGCCTGCTCGCCTCCCTACCACTGAGGAAGACAGTTAGATCTCAGCCCAGTCAAAACTGTTCGCTGCTCTGGCCCCCAATGGTGGAACAAACTCCCTCACGACGCCAGGACAGCGGAGTCAATCACCACCTTCCGGAGACACCTGAAACCCCACCTCTTCAAGGAATACCTAGGATAGGGTAAGTAAGGGTAAGTAATCCTTCTCACCCCCCCCCCTTCTCTCCCCCAAAAAAAAAAAAAGATTTAGATGTAAGTGGCTGTTCCACTGGATGCCATAAGGTGTATGCACCAATTTTGTAAGTCGCTCTGGATAAGAGCGTCTGCTAAATGACTTAAATGTAATGTAAATGTAATCTACTGTCACTATTATATTATGACAGACCAGCTAGATCTACTGTCACTATTATATTATGACAGACCAGCTAGATCTACTGTCACTATTATATTATGACAGACCAGCTAGATCTACTGTCACTATTATATTATGACAGACCAGCTAGATCTACTGTCACTATTATATTATGACAGACCAGCTAGATCTACTGTCACTATTATATTATGACAGACCAGCTAGATCTACTGTCTCTATTATATTATGGCAGACCAGCTAGATATACTGTCTCTATTATAATATAACAGACCAGCTAGATCTACTGTCTCTATTATAATATGACAGACCAGCTAGATCTACTGTCTCTATTATAATATAACAGACCAGCTAGATATACTGTCTCTATTATAATATGACAGACCAGCTAGATCTACTGTCTCTATTATAATATAACAGACCAGCTAGATATACTGTCTCTATTATAATATGACAGACCAGCTAGATCTACTGTCTCTCTATTATAATATAACAGACCAGCTAGATCTACTGTCTCTATTATAATATAACAGACCAGCTAGATCTACTGTCTCTATTATAATATGACAGACCAGCTAGATCTACTGTCTCTATTATAATATGACAGACCAGCTAGATCTACTGTCTCTATTATAATATGACAGACCAGCTAGATCTACTGTCTCTATTATAATATAACAGACCAGCTAGATCTACTGTCTCTATTATAATATGACAGACCAGCTAGATCTACTGTCACTATTATATTATGACAGACCAGCTAGATCTACTGTCTCTATTATATTATGACAGACCAGCTAGATCTACTGTCTCTATTATATTATGACAGACCAGCTAGATCTACTGTCTCTATTATAATATAACAGACCAGCTAGATCTACTGTCTCTATTATAATATGACAGACCAGCTAGATCTACTGTCTCTATTATATTATGACAGACCAGCTAGATCTACTGTCTCTATTATATTATGACAGACCAGCTAGATCTACTGTCTCTATTATAATATAACAGACCAGCTAGATCTACTGTCTCTATTATAATATGACAGACCAGCTAGATCTACTGTCTCTATTATAATATAACAGACCAGCTAGATCTACTGTCTCTATTATAATATGACAGACCAGCTAGATCTACTGTCTCTATTATAATATAACAGACCAGCTAGATATACTGTCTCTATTATAATATGACAGACCAGCTAGATCTACTGTCTCTATTATAATATGACAGACCAGCTAGATCTACTGTCTCTATTATAATATGACAGACCAGCTAGATCTACTGTCTCTATTATAATATGACAGACCAGCTAGATCTACTGTCTCTATTATATTATGACAGACCAGCTAGATCTACTGCCTCTTTGATATTATGACAGACCAGCTAGATCTACTGTCTATTATAATATGACAGACCAGCTAGATCTACTGTCTCTATTATAATATGACAGACCAGCTAGATCTACTGTCACTATTATATTATGACAGACCAGCTAGATCTACTGTCTCTATTATATTATGACAGACCAGCTAGATCTACTGTCTCTATTATAATATGACAGACCAGCTAGATCTACTGTCACTATTATATTATGACAGACCAGCTAGATCTACTGCCTCTTTGATATTATGACAGACCAGCTAGATCTACTGTCTCTATTAGATTATGACAGACCAGCTAGATCTACTGTCTCTATTATATTATGGCAGACCAGCTAGATATACTGTCACTATTATAATATAACAGACCAGCTAGATCTACTGTCACTATTACATTATGACAGACCAGCTAGATCTACTGTCTCTATTAGATTATGACAGACCAGCTAGATCTACTGTCTCTATTATATTATGGCAGACCAGCTAGATATACTGTCACTATTATAATATAACAGACCAGCTAGATCTACTGTCACTATTATATTATGACAGACCAGCTAGATCTACTGTCTCTATTACATTATGACAGACCAGCTAGATCTACTGTCTCTATTAGATTATGACAGACCAGCTAGATCTACTGTCTCTATTACATTATGACAGACCAGCTAGATCTACTGTCTCTATTAGATTATGACAGACCAGCTAGATCTACTGTCTCTATTATATTATGGCAGACCAGCTAGATATACTGTCACTATTATAATATAACAGACCAGCTAGATCTACTGTCACTATTATATTATGACAGACCAGCTAGATCTACTGTCTCTATTATATTATGACAGACCAGCTAGATCTACTGTCACTATTATATTATGACAGACCAGCTAGATCTACTGTCACTATTATATTATGACAGACCAGCTAGATCTACTGTCACTATTATATTATGACAGACCAGCTAGATCTACTGTCACTATTATATTATGACAGACCAGCTAGATCTACTGTCACTATTATATTATGACAGACCAGCTAGATCTACTGTCACTATTATATTATGACAGACCAGCTAGATCTACTGTCTCTATTATATTATGGCAGACCAGCTAGATATACTGTCTCTATTATAATATAACAGACCAGCTAGATCTACTGTCTCTATTATAATATGACAGACCAGCTAGATCTACTGTCTCTATTATAATATAACAGACCAGCTAGATATACTGTCTCTATTATAATATGACAGACCAGCTAGATCTACTGTCTCTATTATAATATAACAGACCAGCTAGATATACTGTCTCTATTATAATATGACAGACCAGCTAGATCTACTGTCTCTATTATAATATAACAGACCAGCTAGATCTACTGTCTCTATTATAATATGACAGACCAGCTAGATCTACTGTCTCTATTATAATATGACAGACCAGCTAGATCTACTGTCACTATTATATTATGACAGACCAGCTAGATCTACTGTCTCTATTATATTATGACAGACCAGCTAGATCTACTGTCTCTATTATATTATGACAGACCAGCTAGATCTACTGTCTCTATTATAATATGACAGACCAGCTAGATCTACTGTCTCTATTACATTATAACAGACCAGCTAGATCTACTGTAACTATTATATTATGGCAGACCAGCTAGATCTACTGCCTCTATTATAATATAACAGACCAGCTAGATCTACTGCCTCTATTATAATATAACAGACCAGCTAGATCTACTGCCTCTATTATAATATAACAGACCAGCTAGATCTACTGTCTCTATTATAATATGACAGACCAGCTAGATCTACTGTCTCTATTATAATATAACAGACCAGCTAGATCTACTGTCTCTATTATAATATGACAGACCAGCTAGATCTACTGTCTCTATTATAATATAACAGACCAGCTAGATCTACTGTCTCTATTATAATATGACAGACCAGCTAGATCTACTGTCACTATTATATTATGACAGACCAGCTAGATCTACTGTCACTATTATATTATGACAGACCAGCTAGATCTACTGTCTCTATTATAATATGACAGACCAGCTAGATCTACTGTCTCTATTATAATATAACAGACCAGCTAGATCTACTGTCACTATTATATTATGACAGACCAGCTAGATCTACTGCCTCTTTTATATTATGACAGACCAGCTAGATCTACTGTCTCTATTATAATATGACAGACCAGCTAGATCTACTGTCTCTATTATAATATGACAGACCAGCTAGATCTACTGTCACTATTATATTATGACAGACCAGCTAGATCTACTGTCTCTATTATAATATGACAGACCAGCTAGATCTACTGTCTCTATTATAATATGACAGACCAGCTAGATCTACTGTCTCTATTATATTATGACAGACCAGCTAGATCAACTGTCTCTATTAGATATGACAGACCAGCTAGATCTACTGTCTCTATTAGATTATGACAGACCAGCTAGATCTACTGTCTCTATTACATTATAACAGACCAGCTAGATCTACTGCAACTATTATATTATGACAGACCAGCTAGATCTACTGTCTCTATTATATTATGGCAGACCAGCTAGATATACTGTCTCTATTATAATATAACAGACCAGCTAGATCTACTGTCTCTATTATAATATAACAGACCAGCTAGATCTACTGTCTTTTTTATATTATGACAGACCAGCTAGATCTACTGTCTCAATTACATTATGGCAGACCAGCTAGATCTACTGTCTCTATTATAATATAACAGACCAGCTAGATCTACTGTCTCTATTATAATATGACAGACCAGCTAGATCTACTGTCTCTATTATATTATGACAGACCAGCTAGATCTACTGTCTCTATTATAATATAACAGACCAGCTAGATCTACTGTCTCTATTATAATATGACAGACCAGCTAGATCTACTGTCACTATTATATTATGACAGACCAGCTAGATCTACTGTCTCTATTATAATATGACAGACCAGCTAGATCTACTGTCTCTATTATATTATAACAGACCAGCTAGATATACTGTCTCTATTATAATATGACAGACCAGCTAGATCTACTGTCTCTATTATAATATGACAGACCAGCTAGATCTACTGTCTCTATTATAATATGACAGACCAGCTAGATCTACTGTCTCTATTATATTATAACAGACCAGCTAGATCTACTGTCTCTATTATAATATGACAGACCAGCTAGATCTACTGTCTCTATTATATTATGACAGACCAGCTAGATATACTGTCTCTATTATAATATGACAGACCAGCTAGATCTACTGTCTCTATTATAATATAACAGACCAGCTAGATATACTGTCTCTATTATAATATGACAGACCAGCTAGATCTACTGTCTCTATTATAATATAACAGACCAGCTAGATCTACTGTCTCTATTATAATATGACAGACCAGCTAGATCTACTGTCTCTATTATATTATGACAGACCAGCTAGATCTACTGTCTCTATTATATTATGACAGACCAGCTAGATCTACTGTCTCTATTATAATATGACAGACCAGCTAGATCTACTGTCTCTATTATAATATAACAGACCAGCTAGATCTACTGTCACTATTATATTATGACAGACCAGCTAGATCTACTGTCTCTATTATATTATGACAGACCAGCTAGATCTACTGTCTCTATTATAATATGACAGACCAGCTAGATCTACTGTCACTATTATATTATGACAGACCAGCTAGATCTACTGTCTCTATTATATTATGACAGACCAGCTAGATCTACTGTCTCTATTATATTATGACAGACCAGCTAGATCTACTGTCTCTATTATATTATGACAGACCAGCTAGATCTACTGTCACTATTATATTATGACAGACCAGCTAGATCTACTGTCTCTATTATATTATGACAGACCAGCTAGATCTACTGTCTCTATTATAATATGACAGACCAGCTAGATCTACTGTCACTATTATATTATGACAGACCAGCTAGATCTACTGCCTCTTTGATATTATGACAGACCAGCTAGATCTACTGTCTCTATTATATTATGACAGACCAGCTAGATCTACTGTCTCTATTATATTATGACAGACCAGCTAGATCTACTGTCACTATTATATTATGACAGACCAGCTAGATCTACTGTCACTATTATATTATGACAGACCAGCTAGATCTACTGTCTCTATTAGATTATGACAGACCAGCTAGATCTACTTTCTCTATTATATTATGACAGACCAGCTAGATCTACTGTCACTATTATAATATGACAGACCAGCTAGATCTACTGTCACTATTATATTATGACAGACCAGCTAGATCTACTGTCTCTATTACATTATGACAGACCAGCTAGATCTACTGTCTCTATTATATTATGACAGACCAGCTAGATCTACTGTCTCTATTATATTATGGCAGACCAGCTAGATATACTGTCACTATTATAATATAACAGACCAGCTAGATCTACTGTCACTATTATATTATGACAGACCAGCTAGATCTACTGTCTCTATTATATTATGACAGACCAGCTAGATCTACTGTCACTATTATATTATGACAGACCAGCTAGATCTACTGTCTCTATTATATTATGACAGACCAGCTAGATCTACTGTCTCTATTATATTATGACAGACCAGCTAGATCTACTGTCTCTATTATATTATGACAGACCAGCTAGATCTACTGTCTCTATTATATTATGACAGACCAGCTAGATCTACTGTCTCTATTATATTATGACAGACCAGCTAGATCTACTGTCTCTATTATATTATGACAGACCAGCTAGATCTACTGTCTCTATTATAATATAACAGACCAGCTAGATCTACTGTCTCTATTATAATATGACAGACCAGCTAGATCTACTGTCTCTATTATAATATAACAGACCAGCTAGATATACTGTCTCTATTATAATATGACAGACCAGCTAGATCTACTGTCTCTATTATAATATAACAGACCAGCTAGATATACTGTCTCTATTATAATATGACAGACCAGCTAGATCTACTGTCTCTATTATAATATAACAGACCAGCTAGATATACTGTCTCTATTATAATATAACAGACCAGCTAGATCTACTGTCTCTATTATAATATGACAGACCAGCTAGATCTACTGTCTCTATTATAATATGACAGACCAGCTAGATCTACTGTCTCTATTATAATATAACAGACCAGCTAGATCTACTGTCTCTATTATAATATAACAGACCAGCTAGATCTACTGTCTCTATTATATTATGACAGACCAGCTAGATCTACTGTCACTATTATATTATGACAGACCAGCTAGATCTACTGTCACTATTATATTATGACAGACCAGCTAGATCTACTGTCACTATTATATTATGACAGACCAGCTAGATCTACTGTCTCTATTATATTATGGCAGACCAGCTAGATATACTGTCTCTATTATAATATAACAGACCAGCTAGATCTACTGTCTCTATTATAATATGACAGACCAGCTAGATCTACTGTCTCTATTATAATATAACAGACCAGCTAGATATACTGTCTCTATTATAATATGACAGACCAGCTAGATCTACTGTCTCTATTATATTATGGCAGACCAGCTAGATATACTGTCTCTATTATAATATAACAGACCAGCTAGATCTACTGTCTCTATTATAATATGACAGACCAGCTATATCTACTGTCTCTATTATAATATAACAGACCAGCTAGATCTACTGTCTCTATTATAATATAACAGACCAGCTAGATATACTGTCTCTATTATAATATGACAGACCAGCTAGATCTACTGTCTCTATTATAATATAACAGACCAGCTAGATCTACTGTCTCTATTATAATATGACAGACCAGCTAGATCTACTGTCTCTATTATATTATGACAGACCAGCTAGATCTACTGTCTCTATTATATTATGACAGACCAGCTAGATCTACTGTCTCTATTATAATATGACAGACCAGCTAGATCTACTGTCTCTATTATAATATGACAGACCAGCTAGATCTACTGTCTCTATTATATTATGACAGACCAGCTAGATCTACTGCCTCTTTTATATTATGACAGACCAGCTAGATCTACTGTCTCTATTATAATATGACAGACCAGCTAGATCTACTGTCTCTATTATAATATGACAGACCAGCTAGATCTACTGTCACTATTATATTATGACAGACCAGCTAGATCTACTGTCTCTATTATAATATGACAGACCAGCTAGATCTACTGTCTCTATTATAATATGACAGACCAGCTAGATCTACTGTCACTATTATATTATGACAGACCAGCTAGATCTACTGTCTCTATTATATTATGACAGACCAGCTAGATCTACTGTCTCTATTATAATATGACAGACCAGCTAGATCTACTGTCACTATTATATTATGACAGACCAGCTAGATCTACTGTCTCTTTTATATTATGACAGACCAGCTAGATCTACTGTCTCTATTATATTATGACAGACCAGCTAGATCTACTGTCTCTATTATATTATGGCAGACCAGCTAGATATACTGTCACTATTATAATATAACAGACCAGCTAGATCTACTGTCACTATTACATTATGACAGACCAGCTAGATCTACTGTCTCTATTAGATTATGACAGACCAGCTAGATCTACTGTCTCTATTATATTATGGCAGACCAGCTAGATATACTGTCACTATTATAATATAACAGACCAGCTAGATCTACTGTCACTATTATATTATGACAGACCAGCTAGATCTACTGTCTCTATTACATTATGACAGACCAGCTAGATCTACTGTCTCTATTAGATTATGACAGACCAGCTAGATCTACTGTCTCTATTATATTATGGCAGACCAGCTAGATCTACTGTCACTATTATAATATGACAGACCAGCTAGATCTACTGTCACTATTATATTATGACAGACCAGCTAGATCTACTGTCTCTATTATATTATGGCAGACCAGCTAGATCTACTGTCACTATTATATTATGACAGACCAGCTAGATCTACTGTCACTATTATATTATGACAGACCAGCTAGATCTACTGTCACTATTATATTATGACAGACCAGCTAGATCTACTGTCACTATTATATTATGACAGACCAGCTAGATCTACTGTCTCTATTATAATATGACAGACCAGCTAGATCTACTGTCACTATTATATTATGACAGACCAGCTAGATCTACTGTCTCTATTATATTATAACAGACCAGCTAGATATACTGTCTCTATTATAATATAACAGACCAGCTAGATCTACTGTCTCTATTATAATATGACAGACCAGCTAGATCTACTGTCTCTATTATAATATAACAGACCAGCTAGATCTACTGTCTCTATTATAATATGACAGACCAGCTAGATCTACTGTCTCTATTATAATATAACAGACCAGCTAGATCTACTGTCTCTATTATAATATGACAGACCAGCTAGATCTACTGTCTCTATTATAATATAACAGACCAGCTAGATATACTGTCTCTATTATAATATAACAGACCAGCTAGATCTACTGTCTCTATTATAATATGACAGACCAGCTAGATCTACTGTCTCTATTATAATATGACAGACCAGCTAGATCTACTGTCTCTATTATAATATAACAGACCAGCTAGATATACTGTCTCTATTATAATATAACAGACCAGCTAGATCTACTGTCACTATTATATTATGACAGACCAGCTAGATCTACTGTCACTATTATATTATGACAGACCAGCTAGATCTACTGTCACTATTATATTATGACAGACCAGCTAGATCTACTGTCACTATTATATTATGACAGACCAGCTAGATCTACTGTCTCTATTATATTATGGCAGACCAGCTAGATATACTGTCTCTATTATAATATAACAGACCAGCTAGATCTACTGTCTCTATTATAATATGACAGACCAGCTAGATCTACTGTCTCTATTATAATATAACAGACCAGCTAGATCTACTGTCTCTATTATAATATGACAGACCAGCTAGATCTACTGTCTCTATTATATTATGGCAGACCAGCTAGATATACTGTCTCTATTATAATATAACAGACCAGCTAGATCTACTGTCTCTATTATAATATGACAGACCAGCTAGATCTACTGTCTCTATTATAATATAACAGACCAGCTAGATCTACTGTCTCTATTATAATATAACAGACCAGCTAGATATACTGTCTCTATTATAATATGACAGACCAGCTAGATCTACTGTCTCTATTATAATATAACAGACCAGCTAGATCTACTGTCTCTATTATAATATGACAGACCAGCTAGATCTACTGTCTCTATTATAATATAACAGACCAGCTAGATCTACTGTCTCTATTATATTATGACAGACCAGCTAGATCTACTGTCTCTATTATAATATAACAGACCAGCTAGATATACTGTCTCTATTATAATATGACAGACCAGCTAGATCTACTGTCTCTATTATAATATGACAGACCAGCTAGATCTACTGTCACTATTATATTATGACAGACCAGCTAGATCTACTGTCTCTATTATAATATGACAGACCAGCTAGATCTACTGTCTCTATTATAATATAACAGACCAGCTAGATCTACTGTCTCTATTATAATATGACAGACCAGCTAGATCTACTGTCACTATTATATTATGACAGACCAGCTAGATCTACTGCCTCTTTGATATTATGACAGACCAGCTAGATCTACTGTCTCTATTATAATATGACAGACCAGCTAGATCTACTGTCACTATTATATTATGACAGACCAGCTAGATCTACTGCCTCTTTGATATTATGACAGAACAGCTAGATCTACTGTCTCTATTAGATTATGACAGACCAGCTAGATCTACTGTCTCTATTATATTATGGCAGACCAGCTAGATATACTGTCACTATTATAATATAACAGACCAGCTAGATCTACTGTCACTATTACATTATGACAGACCAGCTAGATCTACTGTCTCTATTAGATTATGACAGACCAGCTAGATCTACTGTCTCTATTATATTATGGCAGACCAGCTAGATATACTGTCACTATTATAATATAACAGACCAGCTAGATCTACTGTCACTATTATATTATGACAGACCAGCTAGATCTACTGTCTCTATTACATTATGACAGACCAGCTAGATCTACTGTCTCTATTACATTATGACAGACCAGCTAGATCTACTGTCTCTATTAGATTATGACAGACCAGCTAGATCTACTGTCTCTATTATATTATGACAGACCAGCTAGATCTACTGTCTCTATTATAATATGACAGACCAGCTAGATCTACTGTCACTATTATATTATGACAGACCAGCTAGATCTACTGTCACTATTATATTATGACAGACCAGCTAGATCTACTGTCTCTATTATAATATGACAGACCAGCTAGATCTACTGTCTCTATTATATTATGACAGACCAGCTAGATCTACTGTCTCTATTATATTATGACAGACCAGCTAGATCTACTGTCTCTATTATATTATGACAGACCAGCTAGATCTACTGTCTCTATTATAATATGACAGACCAGCTAGATCTACTGTCTCTATTATATTATGACAGACCAGCTAGATCTACTGTCTCTATTATATTATGACAGACCAGCTAGATCTACTGTCTCTATTATATTATGACAGACCAGCTAGATCTACTGTCTCTATTATATTATGACAGACCAGCTAGATATACTGTCTCTATTATAATATAACAGACCAGCTAGATCTACTGTCTCTATTATATTATGACAGACCAGCTAGATCTACTGTCTCTATTATATTATGACAGACCAGCTAGATCTACTGTCTCTATTATATTATGACAGACCAGCTAGATCTACTGTCTCTATTATAATATAACAGACCAGCTAGATCTACTGTCTCTATTATAATATGACAGACCAGCTAGATCTACTGTCTCTATTATATTATGACAGACCAGCTAGATCTACTGTCTCTATTATATTATGACAGACCAGCTAGATCTACTGTCTCTATTATATTATAACAGACCAGCTAGATCTACTGTCTCTATTATAATATGACAGACCAGCTAGATCTACTGTCTCTATTATAATATGACAGACCAGCTAGATCTACTGTCACTATTATATTATGACAGACCAGCTAGATCTACTGTCTCTATTATAATATGACAGACCAGCTAGATCTACTGTCACTATTATATTATGACAGACCAGCTAGATCTACTGCCTCTATGATATTATGACAGACCAGCTAGATCTACTGTCTCTATTATATTATGACAGACCAGCTAGATCTACTGTAACTATTATATTATGACAGACCAGCTAGATCTACTGTCACTATTATAATATAACAGACCAGCTAGATCTACTGTCTCTATTATAATATGACAGACCAGCTAGATCTACTGTCTCTATTATATTATGACAGACCAGCTAGATCTACTGTCTCTATTATAATATGACAGACCAGCTAGATCTACTGTCACTATTATATTATGACAGACCAGCTAGATCTACTGTCTCTATTATATTATGACAGACCAGCTAGATCTACTGTCTCTATTATAATATGACAGACCAGCTAGATCTACTGTCTCTATTATATTATGACAGACCAGCTAGATCTACTGTCTCTATTATATTATGACAGACCAGCTAGATCTACTGTCTCTATTATATTATGACAGACCAGCTAGATCTACTGTCTCTATTATATTATGACAGACCAGCTAGATCTACTGTCACTATTATAATATGACAGACCAGCTAGATCTACTGTCTCTATTATATTATGACAGACCAGCTAGATCTACTGTCACTATTATAACATGACAGACCAGCTAGATCTACTGTCTGTATTATATTATGACAGACCAGCTAGATCTACTGTCACTATTATAATATGACAGACCAGCTAGATCTACTGTCTCTATTATATTATGACAGACCAGCTAGATCTACTGTCTCTATTATATTATGACAGACCAGCTAGATCTACTGTCTCTATTATATTATGACAGACCAGCTAGATCTACTGTCTCTATTATATTATGACAGACCAGCTAGATCTACTGTCTCTATTATAATATGACAGACCAGCTAGATCTACTGTCTCTATTATAATATAACAGACCAGCTAGATCTACTGTCTCTATTATAATATAACAGACCAGCTAGATCTACTGTCTCTATTATATTATGACAGACCAGCTAGATCTACTGTCTCTATTATATTATGACAGACCAGCTAGATCTACTGTCTCTATTATAATATGACAGACCAGCTAGATCTACTGTCTCTATTATATTATGACAGACCAGCTAGATCTACTGTCTCTATTATAATATGACAGACCAGCTAGATCTACTGTCTCTATTATATTATGACAGACCAGCTAGATCTACTGTCTCTATTATATTATAACAGACCAGCTAGATATACTGTCTCTATTATAATATGACAGACCAGCTAGATCTACTGTCTCTATTATAATATGACAGACCAGCTAGATCTACTGTCTCTATTATAATATGACAGACCAGCTAGATCTACTGTCTCTATTATAATATGACAGACCAGCTAGATCTACTGTCTCTATTATAATATAACAGACCAGCTAGATCTACTGTCTCTATTATAATATGACAGACCAGCTAGATCTACTGTCTCTATTATATTATGACAGACCAGCTAGATCTACTGTCTCTATTATAATATGACAGACCAGCTAGATCTACTGTCTCTATTATAATATGACAGACCAGCTAGATCTACTGTCTCTATTATATTATGACAGACCAGCTAGATCTACTGTCTCTATTATATTATGACAGACCAGCTAGATCTACTGTCTCTATTATATTATGACAGACCAGCTAGATCTACTGTCTCTATTATATTATGACAGACCAGCTAGATCTACTGTCTCTATTATATATATGACAGACCAGCTAGATCTACTGTCTCTATTATATTATGACAGACCAGCTCGATCATCTGTCTCTATTATATTATGACAGACCAGCTAGATCTACTGTCTCTATTATATTATGACAGACCAGCTAGATCTACTGTCTCTATTATATTATAACAGACCAGCTAGATCTACTGTCTCTATTATAATATGACAGACAAGATAGATATACTGTCTGTATTATATAATGACAGACTAGCTAGATCTACTGCCTCTTTTATATTATGACAGACCAGCTAGATCTACTGTCTCAATTACATTATGGCAGACCAGCTAGATCTACTGTCACTATTATAATATAACAGACCAGCTAGATCTACTGTCTCTATTATAATATAACAGACCAGCTAGATCTACTGTCTCTATTATAATATGACAGACCAGCTAGATCTACTGTCTCTATTATAATATGACAGACCAGCTAGATATACTGTCTCTATTATATTATGACAGACCAGCTCGATCTTCTGTCTCTATTATAATATGACAGACCAGCTAGATCTACTGTCTCTATTATATTATGACAGACCAGCTAGATCTACTGTCTCTATTATATTATGACAGACCAGCTAGATCTACTGTCTCTATTATATTATGACAGACCAGCTAGATCTACTGTCTCTATTATAATATGACAGACCAGCTAGATCTACTGTCTCTATTATAATATAACAGACCAGCTAGATCTACTGTCTCTATTATAATATGACAGACCAGCTAGATCTACTGTCTCTATTATAATATAACAGACCAGCTAGATATACTGTCTCTATTATAATATGACAGACCAGCTAGATCTACTGTCTCTATTATAATATAACAGACCAGCTAGATATACTGTCTCTATTATAATATGACAGACCAGCTAGATCTACTGTCTCTATTATAATATAACAGACCAGCTAGATATACTGTCTCTATTATAATATGACAGACCAGCTAGATCTACTGTCTCTATTATAATATGACAGACCAGCTAGATCTACTGTCACTATTATATTATGACAGACCAGCTAGATCTACTGTCTCTATTATAATATGACAGACCAGCTAGATCTACTGTCTCTATTATAATATAACAGACCAGCTAGATCTACTGTCTCTATTATAATATGACAGACCAGCTAGATCTACTGTCACTATTATATTATGACAGACCAGCTAGATCTACTGTCTCTATTATATTATGACAGACCAGCTAGATCTACTGTCTCTATTATAATATGACAGACCAGCTAGATCTACTGTCACTATTATATTATGACAGACCAGCTAGATCTACTGCCTCTTTGATATTATGACAGACCAGCTAGATCTACTGTCTCTATTAGATTATGACAGACCAGCTAGATCTACTGTCTCTATTATATTATGACAGACCAGCTAGATATACTGTCACTATTATAATATAACAGACCAGCTAGATCTACTGTCACTATTATATTATGACAGACCAGCTAGATCTACTGTCTCTATTAGATTATGACAGACCAGCTAGATCTACTGTCTCTATTATATTATGGCAGACCAGCTAGATATACTGTCACTATTATAATATAACAGACCAGCTAGATCTACTGTCACTATTATATTATGACAGACCAGCTAGATCTACTGTCTCTATTATATTATGACAGACCAGCTAGATCTACTGTCTCTATTATAATATGACAGACCAGCTAGATCTACTGTCACTATTATATTATGACAGACCAGCTAGATCTACTGTCTCTATTATATTATGACAGACCAGCTAGATCTACTGTCTCTATTATATTATGACAGACCAGCTAGATCTACTGTCACTATTATATTATAACAGACCAGCTAGATCTACTGTCACTATTATATTATGACAGACCAGCTAGATCTACTGTCTCTATTATATTATGACAGACCAGCTAGATCTACTGTCACTATTATATTATGACAGACCAGCTAGATCTACTGTCACTATTATATTATGACAGACCAGCTAGATCTACTGTCACTATTATATTATGACAGACCAGCTAGATCTACTGTCTCTATTATAATATAACAGACCAGCTAGATCTACTGTCTCTATTATAATATGACAGACCAGCTAGATCTACTGTCTCTATTATAATATGACAGACCAGCTAGATCTACTGTCTCTATTATAATATAACAGACCAGCTAGATATACTGTCTCTATTATAATATAACAGACCAGCTAGATCTACTGTCTCTATTATAATATGACAGACCAGCTAGATCTACTGTCTCTATTATAATATAACAGACCAGCTAGATATACTGTCTCTATTATAATATGACAGACCAGCTAGATCTACTGTCTCTATTATAATATAACAGACCAGCTAGATATACTGTCTCTATTATAATATGACAGACCAGCTAGATCTACTGTCTCTATTATAATATAACAGACCAGCTAGATCTACTGTCACTATTATAATATGACAGACCAGCTAGATCTACTGTCTCTATTATAATATGACAGACCAGCTAGATCTACTGTCTCTATTATAATATGACAGACCAGCTAGATCTACTGTCTCTATTATAATATGACAGACCAGCTAGATCTACTGTCTCTATTATAATATAACAGACCAGCTAGATATACTGTCTCTATTATAATATGACAGACCAGCTAGATCTACTGTCTCTATTATAATATGACAGACCAGCTAGATCTACTGTCTCTATTATAATATGACAGACCAGCTAGATCTACTGTCTCTATTATAATATGACAGACCAGCTAGATATACTGTCTCTATTATAATATAACAGACCAGCTAGATCTACTGTCTCTATTATAATATGACAGACCAGCTAGATCTACTGTCTCTATTATAATATAACAGACCAGCTAGATATACTGTCTCTATTATAATATGACAGATCAGCTAGATCTACTGTCTCTATTATAATATGACAGATCAGCTAGATCTACTGTCTCTATTATAATATGACAGACCAGCTAGATCTACTGTCTCTATTATAATATGACAGACCAGCTAGATCTACTGTCTCTATTATATTTTGACAGACCAGCTAGATCTACTGTCTCTATTATAATATGACAGACCAGCTAGATCTACTGTCTCTATTATAATATAACAGACCAGCTAGATATACTGTCTCTATTATAATATGACAGATCAGCTAGATCTACTGTCTCTATTATAATATGACAGATCAGCTAGATCTACTGTCTCTATTATAATATGACAGACCAGCTAGATCTACTGTGCCATTTTTTTGTTGCTATTTTTTCACCCCAGTATCTCTACTTGCACACATCATAATCTATCACTCCAGTATTAAAGCTAAATCTTAATTATTTCGCCACTATGGCCTTTTCATTGCCTGTCCTATTGTGTTATTGACTCTGTTTGTTTATTTGTAGCTCTGTGTTGTTGTTTGTGTCACACTGCTTTGCTTTATCTTGGCCAGGTCGCAGTTGTAAATGAGAACTTCTTCTCAACTTGCCTACCTGGTTAAATAAAGGTGAAATAAATCAAACAAATTGTAGCGGGCATTGATGCAGTTACGGCCCCTCTATCTTTTGTTGACTATTGTATTAGACCACTTGCAGAACATGCACACCTCCTTTGTAAAGGACACCAGCAGAATGATCTCGTTACTGAAGCCATGGAACATTTTCTTCTGCAAATTGACCCCTAATGAACTATTTCATGTTTCTAAATTATTTCTTTATTCAGACGGAAGGGTATGGGAACCCTTATGGCACCAAACTACGCTAATTTGTATGTTACATGGAGAAACAGTCAATTCTCAAACATTTTCTTGCCTAACATTATTATGTGGAAACGGTATATTGATGATATTTTTTGTTCTATGGAAGTGGTGATGTAAAACAGCTCCAGGCATTCCATGCTTTTCTTAACTCTTGTTCTGAGCACCTGAGATTTACTATTCAATCTGACACACGTCAAATCATTTTCCTTGATCTTCTGATTTTGCTCTACACTCTTACAGGAAACCTACTGATCGTAACAGTTGGTTGAGGGCTGATAGCTGTCACCCGCTTACCTTGAAAAACAGTTTGCCCTACAGCCAATTCTGTCGAATCAAAAGAATTCGACAGAAATATGTCTGAGATGCAAAGACAATTCAAGGAGAGAGGGTAAAAAAATGGTCAGATTAATACTGAGAAAATCCTAAACAAATCGAGACATGATCTCCTTCAAGTACAGTCTGGCAAAAAGAAGCATTCTTGCATTCTAACTACTCCCTATTCAAAGTAATCTGAACAAATTAAGGGAATGGTTCACAAACATTGGCAACATTCTATGATCCGATGACAGTATCGGTAATGTGTTTGCGGACCCTCCCATGGTCGCTGGGCTGAAATCTCAGAGTTCAATTGGTAAACTCTGATTTACCACCCCAATATACCCCTGCACAACGTCGATTTGCGCCTCTGCCGGATGGAAGCACAACGTCGATTTGCGCCTCTGCCGGATGGAAGCACAACGTCGATTTGCGCCTCTGCCGGATGGAAGCACAACGTCGATTTGCGCCTCTGCCGGATGGAAGCACAACGTCGATTTGCGCCTCTGCCGGATGGAACCTACAAATGTAATGGCTTCGCTCAATGTCATGGCACCTAAAAAAGTAAATAATTCAAACAGATCCCGATCAAAGGTGTTTTCCTGTGCTCCACTAAGGCAGTTATTTATCTTTTAACTTGTCATTGTGGTAAAAACGATGTGGGTGATACGAAGCACAAATTAAAAGTACGAATCTCCAAGCATCGTAGCACAATAAGTTGCAATAAATTGACGTATCCAGTTGCAGACCCCTTTTTGGAAGCGAACCACACAATGTTGTACCTTCGTTATAAAGCTGTCGAACATGTCACCCTCCTTCGGCTGCCTGGATCTCTAATTTAAAGAGCCTGGCTCCCCTTAGTCTCAACGGAGACTTTGATCTGAAGCCATTCTTGTGATATTTTAGGCCTATGCAGCCAAATTGTATCTCTCATCATATCCTCCATTCTTGTTTTTTTTATAGGTTATAGTTACAACCACAGACCACCAGGGGGAGACAGAGGCCTTGTGACTCGTCGAGGTGACAGACGGAGACTACATCACACGCTCCCTCTACTGGACTTGCAAGGTCATCGACGGGTCCTCCGGCCAAGACTAACTGGAGCTGACTGAGGCTTAGTGAGTAATAAAGGAGCTGATTGCTCACCAGCCGTACAGGGCCCAGAAAGCTGCCAGGAGGGCAGCACACGGGAGGGTTGGGGGTGATGAGAGGTTGCTAGAACAAAGGGGAACGGGGTTCTACCCCAGAGTAGACCGCGTTCCCCAAGGCCCAGAAGATGGTAACTTGGAAGAGGTCTCCTGGAGGAGAACAATTCCTTCTCTTTTTTTAAATTGTTTTAATAAACACCTTTAAAACTGAGATATGACACGTTTGATCTGTGTTAATGTCTTGATTAAACCCCCTGGTCTGCCACACTGTAAATTTACCAATGGTATCAGGCCTCACCGGGTCATCGGATCATGATTACAGACATGTGTCCTTTGACACTATATAAACCAGCGACACATACTGTTTCTCATTCTACCCTGAATAATTAAATTATTGCATCTGAGCTCCTAGAGTGAGGATCTCCGAGAGTGAGGATCTCCTATTCTTGTTTAAGTGTTCTACTCTACCACCAGCACCTCTCTTAAACCGGTGTTGACAACATCCAGTAAAATTGCAGAGTGCCAAATTTCAGCTCCAGAAATATCAATATTCAAGATAACCGAAAATATAACAGTAATATATCAAAATAAAGCTTAACTTCTTTTTAATCCAGCCGCAGTGTCAGATTTCAAAAAGGCTTTACGGCAAAAGCAGACCACGCGATTATCTGAGGACAGCGCCCCGCATACAAACACATGAAAAACATATTTCAAACAGCAACACAAAAGTCAGAAATAACGATATAATAAACGCCTTACCTTTGAAAATCTTATTTTGTTGGCACTCCAAAATGTCCCAGAAGCATCCAAAATGGTCCTTTTGTTTGATGTCCTTTTTTATATCCCCAAAATGTCAATTTATTCGGTTCCAACTCGCCCAACATGACTACAAAGTATCTAATAATTTACCTGTAAACTTGGTCCAAACATTTCAAACAACGTTCCTAATCAAAACCTAAGGTATCCTAAAATGTAAATAATTGATCAAATTTAAGACGGAATATACTGTCTTCAATACCGGATAAAAACAACGTGAAGCGTGTTCCAGTTCACGTGCACCAAACAGTGGAATCCATCTGTAGTGACACTTCCAAAGAACAGCCGTACTTCTAAATTTCTCAAAAGAAAAACATCAACCAATTTCTAAAGACCGTTGACATCTAGTGGCAGCCATAGGAACTGCAATCAGGTTCCTATTAAATAGGGCTTTCAATAGAAATCCAATGGGAAACACCTCAATTTCTTTCCCCCTGGATAGTTTGTCCTTGGGGTTTTGCCTGCCATATCAGTTATGTTATACTCACAGACATTATTTTAACAGTTTTAGAAACTTTAGAGTGTTTTCTATCCCAATCTACCAATTATATTCATATCCTAGCTTCTGGGCCTGAGTAGCAGGCAGTTTATATTGGACACTCTTTTCATCCAGACGTGAAAATACTGGCCCCTATCCCTAATTAAACAACTGCAACCTGGTGAAGTTGAAGCAAAGCAGTGCGACAAAAACATCTGCACAGAGTTACACATGGGACGGTCAATAACACAATAGAACAATATGTATACAGTGTGTGCATATGAAGTTAGGAGAGAAGGCAATACATAGGCCATAGTGGTGAAGTAATTAGAATTTAGCAATTAACACTGGAGTGATAGATGAGGATGTGCAAGTAAGAATAGTGGTTTGCAGAAAAACAAAACAAATATGGGATGAGGTAGGTAGTTGGTTGGATGGGCAATTTACAGATGGGCTCTGACAGCTGATGCTTAAAGTTTGTAAGGGAGATATGTCTCCAACTTCAGTGATTTTTGTAATTCGAACTGGAAGGAAAGGCGGCCAAATGGGGTGTTGGCTTTGGGGATGACCATCAAAATATACCTGCTGGAGCGCGTGCTACGGGTGGGTATTGCTATGGTGACCACTGAGCTGAGATAAGGCGGAGCTTTACCTACCAAAGACTTATAGATAACCTGGAGCCAGGGGGTTTGGCGCCGAGTATGTAGCGAGGACCAGCCAACGAGAGCATACATGCCTCAGTGGTGGGTAGCATATGGGGCTTTGGTGACAAAACAGATGGCACTGAGATAGACTACATCCAATTGGTTGAGTATAGTGTTGGAGGCTATTGGGTAAATGACATTGCCGAAGTCAAGGACAGGTAGGATAGTCAGTTGTATGAGGGCATGTTTGGCAGCATGAGTGAAGGAGGCTTGTTACAAAATAGGACGCCAATTCTAGATTTAATTTTGGATTGGAGATGCTTTTTGTCAGTCTGGATGGAGAGTTTACAGCCTAGCCAGACACCTAGATATTTGTAGTTGTCCACATATTCTAAGTCAGAACCGTCCAGAGTAGTGATTTTGGTCGGGCGGGTGGGTGCGGGCTGCGATCGGTTGTAGAGCATGCATTTCGTTTAACTAGCATTATAGAGCAGTTGGAGGCCATGAAAGGAGTGTTGTATGGCATTGAAGCTTTTTGGAGGTTTGTTAACACAGTGTCCAAAGAAGGGCCAGATGTATACAGAATAATTTTGTCTGCATAAAGGTGGATCAAAGAATCACCCGCAGGAAGAGCGACATCATTGATCTATACAGAGAAAAGAGTCTGCCCGAGAATTGAACCCTGTTGCACCCCAAAAGAGACTGCCAGAGGTCCGGACAACAGGCCCTCCGATTTGAAACACTGAACTATCTGAGAAGTATTTGCTGAACCGGGCGAGGCAATCATTAGAGAAACCAAGGCTGTTTAGTCTGCCGATAAGAAAACGGTGATTGACAAGAGTCGAAAGCCTTGGCCAGGTCGACGAATACGGCTGCACAGTACTGTCTTTTATCAATGGCGGTTATGATATCGTTTAGGACCTTGAGCGTGGCTGAGGAGCACTCTTGACCAGCTAGGGAAACCAGATTGCATAGCGGAGAAGGTACGGTGGGATTCAAAATATTGTATTACATGTATATATCTTTCCTGATCATATGTAAGACTTAATGCTTTCTGTAATTTGTTGTGTGTTCAGGTTTAGTATCCGGATAAGAAAGTGTCCGATCACGGACAACTTCATGTACATTTTTCTAAGTACCAAGTGTTCTTGATTTTGGAACTGATTAGAAAGGTATTTTACTGTGAAAATAGTTATTTTTTTCCAGAGCTTGAGTAAAACAAACAAATCTGCCATCTGTTTATTTTCTTAAGTAAATTACTGATGAGAGAAGTTATGAAGAATGACAACAGCCTTTTATTGTTGAGAAAAACTGTTAGAGGGGCTGACTAACGAATAGTAAACTGTTAGAGGGGCTGACTAATGGATAGTAAACTGTTAGAGGGGCTGACTAATGGATAGTAAAATGTTAGCAGAGTGGCTGACTAATGGATAGTAAACTGATAGAGGGGCTGACTAATGGATAGTAAACTGTTAGAGGGGCTGACTAATGGATAGTAAACTGTTAGAGGGGCTGACTAATGGATAGTAAACTGTTAGAGGGGCTCACTAATGGAGAGTAAACTGTTAGAGGGGCTGACTAACGGATAGTAAACTGTTAGAGGGGCTGACTAATGGATAGTAAACTGTTAGAGGGGCTGACTAATGGTTAGTAAACTGTTAGCAGAGGGGCTGACTAATGGATAGTAAACTGTTAGAGGGGCTGACTAATGGATAGTAAACTGTTAGAGGGGCTGACTAATGGATAGTAAACTGTTAGCAGAGGGGCTGACTAATGGAGAGTAAACTGTTAGAGGGGCTGACTAACGGATAGTAAACTGTTAGCAGAGGGGCTGACTAATGGAGAGTAAACTGTTAGAGGGCCTGACTAATGGATAGTAAACTGTTAGCAGAGGGGCTGACTAATGGATAGTAAACTGTTAGCAGAGGGGCTGACTAATGGATAGTAAACTGTTAGAGGGGCTGACTAATGGATAGTAAACTGTTAGCAGAGGGGCTGACTAATGGATAGTAAACTGTTAGCAGAGGGGCTGACTAATGGATAGTAAACTGTTAGAGGGGCTGACTAATGGATAGTAAACTGTTAGAGGGGCTGACTAATGGATAGTAAACTGTTAGCAGAGGGGCTGACTAATGGATAGTAAACTGTTAGCAGAGGGGCTGACTAATGGATAGTAAACTGTTAGCAGAGGGGCTGACTAATGGATAGTAAACTGTTAGCAGAGGGGCTGACTAATGGATAGTAAACTGTTAGAGGGGCTGACTAATGGATAGTAAACTGTTAGAGGGGCTGACTAATGGATAGTAAACTGTTAGCAGAGGGGCTGACTAATGGATAGTAAACTTTTAGAGGGGCTGACTAATGGATAGTAAACTGTTAGCAGAGGGGCTGACTAATGGATAGTAAACTGTTAGCAGAGGGGCTGACTAATGGATAGTAAACTGTTAGAGGGGCTGACTAATGGATAGTAAACTGTTAGAGGGGCTGACTAATGGATAGTAAACTGTTAGCAGAGGGGCTGACTAATGGATAGTAAACTGTTAGAGGGGCTGACTAATGGATAGTAAACTGTTAGAGGGGCTGACTAATGGATAGTAAAATGTTAGCAGAGTGGCTGACTAATGGATAGTAAACTGATAGAGGGGCTGACTAATGGATAGTAAACTGTTAGAGGGGCTCACTAATGGAGAGTAAACTGTTAGAGGGGCTGACTAACGGATAGTAAACTGTTAGAGGGGCTGACTAATGGATAGTAAACTGTTAGAGGGGCTGACTAATGGATAGTAAACTGTTAGAGGGGCTGACTAATGGATAGTAAACTGTTAGCAGAGGGGCTGACTAATGGATAGTAAACTGTTAGCAGAGGGGCTGACTAATGGATAGTAAACTGTTAGCAGAGGGGCTGACTAATGGAGAGTAAACTGTTAGAGGGGCTGACTAATGGATAGTAAACTTTTAGAGGGGCTGACTAATGGATAGTAAACTGTTAGCAGAGGGGCTGACTAATGGATAGTAAAATGTTAGCAGAGTGGCTGACTAATGGATAGTAAACTGTTAGAGGGGCTGACTAATGGATAGTAAACTGTTAGAGGGGCTCACTAATGGAGAGTAAACTGTTAGAGGGGCTGACTAACGGATAGTAAACTGTTAGAGGGGCTCACTAATGGATAGTAAACTGTTAGAGGGGGGCTGACTAATGGATAGTAAACTGTTAGAGGGGCTGACTAATGGATAGTAAACTGTTAGCAGAGGGGCTGACTAATGGATAGTAAACTGTTAGCAGAGGGGCTGACTAATGGATAGAAAACTGTTAGCAGAGGGGCTGACTAATGGATAGTAAACTGTTAGCAGAGGGGCTGACTAATGGATAGAAAACTGTTAGAGGGGCTGACTAATGGATAGTAAACTGTTAGAGGGGCTGACTAATGGATAGTAAACTGTTAGCAGAGGGGCTGACTAATGGATAGTAAACTGTCAACAGAGGGGCTGACTAATGGATAGTAAACTGTTAGAGGGGCTGACTAATGGATTGTAAACTGTTCGAGGGGCTGACTAATGGATAGTAAACTGTTAGTGGGGCTGACTAATGGATAGTAAACTTTTAGAGGGGCTGACTAATGGATAGTAAACTGTTAGAGGGGATGACTAATGGATAGTAAACTGTTAGAGGGGCTGACTAATGGATAGTAAACTGTTAGCAGAGCGGCTGACTATTGGATAGTAAACTACTAGAGGTAGTGTCGTGGAAATTTCCTCTATTTACCAAATCATGGGAGCAAACCACACACACAAGTCAGAGTTAGTTATCAAAGTCCATCTTTAATTATATGAGCTCTACCACAATCCTGTGACTCTCAGGTAATTCAGTGTCTCAGTGAATTCTCTGAGAACCCCTTCTGCATTGCAACTGCGATCCTTTAATAGCAAAGAACACACATAGTCAGACAGCATAGACATAATAAATCGTTCAGCTTTGTCTCCTTACTCAAACCCCAGAACCATAAACCAATCCTCCATATCAATAGTCATATATCAAATTGTCATTTAGATACAACCAATTCTAAATACAACCAATCCTGGACAATCTCACGGAGAGGAGAATGATTGCTATAGGTTAAGATAGGGACAACATTAGAGGGAGCATAGAATGATTCCAGACACTGCCACCCTCCTTTCCCCGCTGGGAAAAGTAGGGAGTGACTCCACACAGACACAGTGGAGCAAAAGATATGTTTACACATGATGACACTTTGACCTCTCCCCTCTCTGCAGCCCATGCAACTTAGTCTTGACATAGAACAGATAACTGCAACCTCGCCACAGCATTATACAAAAATACCATTCTGATGAGAAGTAACTTACAAACATATGATGAACATAAAACATCGTACCTATGTTACCAACAAATTCGGATTATTTCCACAACAGTAGTCACAGTCCCCAAGTCCAGAACAGACAATGGGAGGCACACTTATGTTTGCCAATGTTTGTGTTGCTTCACAGTCCCCAAGTCCAGAACAGACAGTGGGAGGCACACTTATGTTTGTCAATGTTTGTGTTGCTTCACAGTCCCCGCTGTTCCATGTTTTTTTCTTCAGTTTTTTAAATCTAATTTCACTGCTTGCGTCAGTTACTTGATGTGGAATAGAGTTCCATGTAGTCATGGCTCTATGTAGTACTGTGGAATAGAGTTCCATGTAGTAATGGCTCTATGTAGTACTGTGTGCCTCCCATAGTCTGTTATGGACTTGGGGACTGTGAAGAGACCTCTGGTGGTATGCATGGGTGTCTGAGCTGTGTGCTAGTAGTTCAAACAGACAGCTTGGTGCATTCAACATGTCAATACCTCTCACAAATACAAGTAGTAGTGAAGTTAATCTCTCCTCCACTTTGAGCCAGGAGAGATTGACATGCATATTATTAATGTTAGCTCTCTGTGTACATCCAAGGGCCAGCCGTGCTGCCCTGTTCTGAGACAATTGCAATTTTCCTAAGTCCCTCTTTGCAGCACCTGACCACACGACTGAACAGTAGTCCAGGTGGGACAAAACTAGGGCCTGTAGGACCTGCCTTGTTTATAGTGCTGTTAAGAAGGTAGAAACTAGGGCCTGTAGGACCTGCCTTGTTGAAAGTGTTGTTAAGAAGGTAGACCAGCGCTTCAATATGGACAAACTTCTCTCCATCTTAGCTACTGTTGTATCAATATGTTTTGACCATGACAGTTTACAATCCAGGGTTACAATTCAAGCAGTTTAGTCACCTCTACTTGGTCAATTGCCACATTATTTCTTATAAGATTTAGTGTAGGTTTAGTAAAGGTTTAGGGTTCCATGAATCATTTGTCCCAAATAGAATGCTTTTAGTTTTGGAACTATTTAGGACTAACTTATTCCTTAGTCACCCACCATGAAACTAACTGCAACTTTGTTATGTGTTGCAGTCATTTCAGTCCCTGTAGTAGCTGACGTGTATAGTGTTGAGTCATCCACATAAATAGACACTGGCTTTACTCATTAGTAAAGATTGAAAAAAGTAATGGGCCTAGACAACTGCACAGGGGAATTCAAAATTAAATCAAATGTATTGGTCACACACATGGTTAGTAGATGTTATTGCGAATGCGAGAGAAATTCTTGTGCTTCTAGTTCTGACAGTGCAACAATATCTAACAAGAAATCTAACAATTCCACAACAACTACCTAATACACAAAAATCTATGTATGTACATGTAACATATATGGATGAGCAATGACTGAGCGGTGTAGGCAGGATGCAATAGATGGTATAGAATACAGTATATACACATGGGAACAGTAATGCAAGATATGTAAACATCATTATTAAAGTGGCATTAATAAAGTGGCTGGTGATCCATTTATTAGAGAGGCATCAGCCTCTCTGTGTTAGTGATGGCTGTTTTAACAGTCTGATGGCCTTGAGATATAGTTTCTCAGTCCCAGCTTTGATGCACCTGTACTGACCTCGCCTTCTAGCGGGGTGAACAGGCAGTGGCTCAGGTAGTTGTTGTCCTTGATTAACTTTTTGGCCATCCTGTGACATCGGGTGCTGTAGGTATCCTGGAGGGCAGGTAGTTTGCCCCCGGTGATCCAGTGTGCAGACCGCACCACCCTCGTGAGAGCTCTGTGGTTGTGTGTGCTGCAGTTGTCGTACCAGGACGGTCTCAATTGTGCATATGTAGAAGTTTTGTGAGGGTTTTAGGTGACAAACACTCATTATTCTCAGCCAATCATCAGTCATTTGTGTAAGTGCTGTGCTTGTTGAATGTCCTTCCCTATAAGCTTTGTTGTCAATTTTTATTTGTTTACCGTAAAATGTATCTAGTCAAACACCATTTGTTTCCAAAAGTCTACTAAGAGTTGGTAACAGGCTGATTGGTCAGCTATTTGAGACGGTAAAGGTGGTTTCACTATTGTTAGGTAGTGAATTGAATCTATCTTGCTTATTGACAACATTTGGCATGTCCAAATGCAATTTACAGTAGGCCTAGCTCCTATATCAGTGTGAATGTATGTATGTGACCCACCACCTCTTTCCAGTCTTATGTTGCAACATTTTCAATTGTGTTTTTTTACATTGGATGAAAGTAGAGACTCGGAAGTGGTATAGAAAGTGGTATAGAAAGTGGTATAGAAAGTGGTATAGAAAGTGGTATAGAAAGTGGTATAGAAAGTGGTATAGAAAGTGGTATAGAAAGTGGTATAGAAAGTGGTATAGAAAGTGGTATAGAAAGTGGTATAGAAAGTGGTATAGAAAGTGGTATAGAAAGTGGTATAGAAAGTGATATAGAAAGTGGTATAGAAAGTGGTATAGAAAGTGGTATAGAAAGTGGTATAGAAAGTGGTATAGAAAGTGGTATAGAAAGTGGTATAGAAAGTGATATAGAAAGTGGTATAGAAAGTGGTATAGAAAGTGGTATAGAAAGTGGTATAGAAAGTGGTATAGAAAGTGGTATAGAAAGTGATATATCATACACGAAAGTTGAGGAACAATGGGAAGGTCATTCTGCTTTGAAATTTGATAAACTTGTAAACTCACTTTTGAGAAAATGGAAATGGAATATTTTGGTACATCTACTGGAGAGCTCTTTGTCTACACCCATTCAACATCGATCACACCCTCTTAAGCTTTAGCCCCTCCCATCTCTTTAAGGATTCACATGTGAGGCCATGTGCTAAACAGAGTGAGTAAGTAGTAGCCTACAATAAGGAAAAACTAAAAATGAACTTTATCTAGTCCTTGGCCTTTATCTAATCTGACTTTGGTGCAGGTCAGGTTGTTCTTCACATTACCGTCTCTGGTAAACACAAACTCTATCAAATAAAATCAACGTTTATTTAGTCACAGGATACTGAAGGTGTAAACGGTACAGTGAAATTGTTACTTGTATATTTGCATGGAAGCATTATCAAAACTAGAAAGTGTCCAGATTTTTTAAACATTTTTTATAAGTATTACATGACCCATATATTTATGTCTGGGTAAGCATCATATGAAAGAAATGCGATAGCGACCCTCCAGCCACATCTCGCTAAGTGGATGGGTCACTATTATCTAGACATGTTCACGTTTATGAAATACAATAGAAGGCCGTAATCACCCCCAGAAACACCCCTATACTGTACGTGGATGAACGCTTCACCGGGATCCCCTTTCAATTCTGCTGTTGTTTGTACAGCTTTTTGGCCCAAATTGTGTCACCTTTTCAGTTCTCCATGGCCGTCGTTATACTGTATCTTTTCAAATAAAGACATGGTAGAAAAGAGTACACACAAATACTGAGCAGCTCATGTTATAGACAGAAGCGTGCTACATGGCAGAGACCAATCCGAACTCATCTGTCGGCATATCCAGCCCATTCATTAATGTGACGACCTTCCAACTCTGTCTTCTGAATTATTTCTCTTTGCTCTTATTTTCTTCAATAGGATGTTGGTGGGCGGAGCTGGGAGGGTCGTCAGCGAAATGGGACACACCTGGGCTCAGGGGGTTCCAAAGATAAATACGCCTTTTCCCCATTCATTGAGGAGACTCCATCCAGACACACGGTTGGATTTTGGTTTTGACATTTTTGTGTCTGTTATGTTTGCTTGCTTTGACACTTTTCAACACCCCTCGTTATCACATGTATGCATGCAACCACTCACTTACACTACTGATTACACACACAATTGTTAATTGTATATAGGTTACTTCAGTTAATAAATATGTTTTAGTTATTTCTTATCCCCACATTATCTCCCTTTCTGATACGGATTTCGAGCCAGTTCGTTACAATTCTCAGCCAATCATGGCCAGTGGGAAGATTCCTGTCTTTTTCAGTGGCTAAACAAACTAGTTGCCATACAAGTTAAGGCACATTAAGGTTCACATTTCCCAGAAGGCAATTCTGCCCAAAAGCACATTAAGAAAGTACATTAAAATGCCTCTCCTAGGAAATAGTGACGTGCGACATACGACAAGCTTCTTGAAACGGATCGCATATTTCCATATTTTAGCCATACAATTACTTAGAGCAATGTGGACTACAAATATGTTCAAGTTAATTAACATGTTTAGCAAAGATGGGATGGGTCTCCATTTTGTTATTTTGTTTCTGTAAGCTGTTTAAAAACTAACATTGTAATTGGAGTTGAAACCGTAAATACACAACTAGAAGCAACCACATATTTTGACCTGGGGAACATTCTCATTGGCCAGTGAGGGTTCAATCCTAACACACCCACAAACTTACTCATCAAAAACAGCCATTTCGCACCACCGCCAGCACTGCGACAATAATTTATATTAATTAATTAATAATAACAAATATTTCCGACATCACCGAACCTACAGCGCTACCACCCAGTGCTTAGATCAAATCACATTGTATTGGTCATTATGCACATATTTAGCAGATGTTATTGGGGGTTATTGGGGGTGTAGTGAAATGCTTGTATTGACTATTTCCTTAGATTTGTTAAAAATAGAGCCCTCAGGGTTCAGCTCCAGCTCCAACTGACAGGTTGAATACCATGAGCCTGTTTTGGGGTGGGGGTAAGGTGTAAGGGGTGGGCTCTAGATGACTCTATCAGCCAATCAGTGCTGTATGTAGAAATATATTCAAATGTGTATCCCCACACCCACACAGTTGGACTGTGTATTTCATTGGCTCAGGAAAATAAATTATTACAAATATATTTAGGATTTTTTTAAATAATACAGACACAATAATTTATTAGACATAAGGTGATGATTTAAAATATTAATACAAAATACTGCATGGGGGGTTTAAAATGAGCCTAACTGGCACTGTATTCTCCATATAGTGCATTACCTTGGACTATGGGTCCTGGTAAACAACTGTTCTCTATAAAGTTAACAGACTCAGTCCCGACGACTTTACTCGAAAGGTCTTACCGCTCAGAGCTCGATGCCTGCCTGCCAAGCTCTATACCTTCATCCATCCATTAGAACTTGTCGTCTCTGAGCGCAGCGCTGGAAAGAAGACAGGGAGAATGGGAATTAAATTGAGCTGCCTTAGCTGCGTTAGCTGCCTTGAGTAACATTTGCATTTGCTCAAGGAGAACCTTCCCAGGCAGTTTCTCATTGCTGATGTCTGTCTGGGAAAGTCTGTCCGGGAGAAGTCAGTCTGAGTAGAAGATAGCCGGGGCTGTGTGTGTGTGTGTGTGCGTGTGTGTGTGTGTGTGTGTGTGTGTGTGTGTGTGTGTGTGTGTGTGTGTGTGTGTGTGTGTGTGTGTGTGTGTGTGTGTGTGTGTGTGTGTGTGTGTGTGTGTGTGTGTGTGTGTGTGTGTGTGTGTGTGTGTGTGTGTGTGTGTGTGTGTGTGTGTGTGTGTGTGTGCCATACTTGAGTAAAAGTAAAGACACCTTAAATAGAAAATTAAAAGTAAAAGTGAAATTCACCCAGTAATTCTACTAGAGTAAAGGTCTAAAAGTATTTGGTTTTATATATACTGTACTTAAGTATCAAAAGTAAAATTATAAATAATTTAATATGTCTTATATTAAGCAAACCAGACGGCACCATTTTCTTTATTTTTAATTATGGATAGCCAGGGGCACACTCCAACACTCAGACATAATGTACAGATAGCCAGGGGCACACTCTAACACTCAGACATCATGTACAGATAGCCAGGGGCACACTCTAACACTCAGACATAATGTACAGATAGCCAGGGGCACACTCCAACACTCAGACATAATTTACAGATAGCCAGGGGCACACTCCAACACTCAGACATAATTTACAGATAGCCAGGGGCACACTCCAACACTCAGACATGATTTACAGATAGCCAGGGGCACACTCCAACACTCAGACATCATGTACAGATAGCCAGGGGCACACTCCAACACTCAGACATCATTTACAGATAGCCAGAGGCACACGCCAACACTCAGACATCATTTACAGATAGCCAGAGACACACTCCAACACTCAGACATAATTTACAGATAGCCAGGGGCACACTCCAACACTCAGACATAATTTACAGATAGCCAGGGGCACACTCCAACACTCAGACATCATTTACAGATAGCCAGGGGAACACTCCAACACTCAGACATCATTTACAGATAGCCAGGGAACACTCCAACACTCAGACATCATTTACAGATATCCAGGGGAACACTCCAACACTCAGACATCATTACAGATAGCCAGGGGAACACTCCAACACTCAGACATAATTTACAGATAGCCAGGGGCACACTCCAACACTCAGACATCATTTACAGATAGCCAGGGGAACACTCCAACACTCAGACATCATTTACAGATAGCCAGGGGCACACTCCAACACTCAGACATCAATTACAGATAGCCAGGGGAACACTCCAACACTCAGACATCATTTACAGATAGCCAGGGGCACACTCCAACACTCAGACATCATTTACAGATAGCCAGGGGAACACTCCAACACTCAGACATCATTTACAGATAGCCAGGGGAACACTCCAACACTCAGACATCATTTACAGATAGCCAGGGGCACACTCCAACACTCAGACATCATTACAGATAGCCAGGGGAACACTCCAACACTCAGACATCATTTACAGATAGCCAGGGGCACACTCCAACACTCAGACGTCATTTACAGATAGCCAGGGGCACACTCCAACACTCAGACATCATTTACAGATAGCCAGGGGAACACTCCAACACTCAGACATAATTTACCAATGTGTTTAGTGAGTCCGCCAGATCAGAGTCAGTATGGATGACCAGGGATGTTCTCTTGATAAGTGTGTCAATTTGACCATTTTAATGTCCTGCTAACCAATCAAAATGTAGCGTTTGGGTGTCAAAGGAAAATATAAGGAGGAATAAGTACATTGTTTTCTTTAGGAATGTAATGAAGTAAAAGTAAAAGTTGCCAAAAATATAAATAATAAAGTAGAGTACAGATCACCCCAAAAAAACGACTTAAGTAGTACTTTCAAGTATTTTTAATTGAATAGTGCTTGCGTGTGTCTACAGTAGTAGAATGTACTGTAGCTACCAGTGAGTCGGTGTAGAAGCTCAATACCAAACCCATAAAAAAATATAAAAAAATAAAATAACCAGTTTAGTAATTATTAGGCCGCCGCTACTCTTCCTGGTGTCCAAACAGGAAACAACACAACAAATAGAATACATTTTTAAACTCATTAATATACATATCACCACAATTACAATAAAAAAAATCAGCCATTCAGCAGATGTTCCCAACCAGAGCAAACCACAGCTAGTGTTTCTGTCTTAATTAAGACCACAGCTAGTGTTTCTGTCTTAATTAAGATCACAGCTCGTGTTTCTGTCTTAATTAAGACCACAGCTAGTGTTTCTGTCTTAATTAAGATCACAGCTAGTGTTTCTGTCTTAATTAAGACCACAGCTAGTGTTTCTGTCTCAATTAAGACCACAGCTAGTGTTTCTGTCTTAATTAAGACCACAGCTAGTGTTTCTGTCTTAATTAAGATCACAGCTAGTGTTTCTGTCTTAATTAAGATCACAGCTAGTGTTTCTGTCTTAATTAAGAGCACAGCTAGTGTTTCTGTCTTAATTAAGATCACAGCTCGTGTTTCTGTCTTAATTAAGACCACAGCTAGTGTTTCTGTCTTAATTAAGATCACAGCTAGTGTTTCTGTCTTAATTAAGACCACAGCTAGTGTTTCTGTCTTAATTAAGATCACAGCTAGTGTTTCTGTCTTAATTAAGACCACAGCTAGTGTTTCTGTCTTAATTAAGACCACAGCTAGTGTTTCTGTCTTAATTAAGATCACAGCTCGTGTTTCTGTCTTAATTAAGATCACAGCTCGTGTTTCTGTCTTAATTAAGATCACAGCTAGTGTTTCTGTCTTATTTAAGATCACAGCTAGTGTTTCTGTCTTAATTAAGATCACAGCTCGTGTTTCTGTCTTAATTAAGATCACAGCTAGTGTTTCTGTCTTAATTAAGACCACAGCTAGTGTTTCTGTCTTAATTAAGATCACAGCTAGTGTTTCTGTCTTAATTAAGATCACAGCTAGTGTTTCTGTCTTAATTAAGACCACAGCTAGTGTTTCTGTCTTAATTAAGACCACAGCTAGTGTTTCTGTCTTAATTAAGATCACAGCTAGTGTTTCTGTCTTAATTAAGACCACAGCTAGTGTTTCTGTCTTAATTAAGACCACAGCTAGTGTTTCTGTCTTAATTAAGACCACAGCTAGTGTTTCTGTCTTAATTAAGACCACAGCTAGTGTTTCTGTCTTAATTAAGACCACAGCTAGTGTTTCTGTCTTAATTAAGACCACAGCTAGTGTTTCTGTCTTAATTAAGATCACAGCTAGTGTTTCTGTCTTAATTAAGACCACAGCTAGTGTTTCTGTCTTAATTAAGACCACAGCTAGTGTTTCTGTCTTAATTAAGATCACAGCTAGTGTTTCTGTCTTAATTAAGATCACAGCTAGTGTTTCTGTCTTAATTAAGATCACAGCTAGTGTTTCTGTCTTAATTAAGACCACAGCTAGTGTTTCTGTCTTAATTAAGATCACAGCTAGTGTTTCTGTCTTAATTAAGACCACAGCTAGTGTTTCTGTCTTAATTAAGATCACAGCTAGTGTTTCTGTCTTAATTAAGACCACAGCTAGTGTTTCTGTCTTAATTAAGACCACAGCTAGTGTTTCTGTCTTAATTAAGATCACAGCTAGTGTTTCTGTCTTAATTAAGATAGCCAGGCGAGACAACCACATTATCACCGTCCACATATCATGTGCATAATGCCATACAAAATGCATCGAAGTGTCTGTGTGTCTCTTCACAGTCCTCGTCACGCCGTAAGTTGTTCTTTATTCGGGATTTAAATCTGGTTTTATAGCTAGCTTGAGATACTTGGGGTGGCAGAGAGATCCATTTAGTCACGGCACTATTTAAATAGAGTGTGTTTCCCAGCCAATGTTCTGGATACGGGGGGCTATGAAGAGACCTCTGATTGCAAGTCTTGCGTGAGACTGATTTAAATCACAGTCACGTCCTGGCCAGGGTAGATGTTTGAGAACAACTATATCGACAGTGCCAATATAAAGGGACATGTTTCTATTGAGGGACGTTCCTATTAAAAGGGACATGCCTATATAAAACACATGCCTATATAAAGGGACATGCCTATATAATGGGACATGCCTATATAAAACACATGCCTATATAAAGGGGCATGCCTATATAATGGGACATGCCTATATAATGGGACATGCCTATATAATGGGACATGCCTATATAAAGGGGCATGCCTATATAATGGGACATGCCTATATAATGGGACATGCCTATATAATGGGACATGCCTATATAATGGGACATGCCTATATAATGGGACATGCCTATATAATGGGACATGCCTATATAAAGGGACATGCATATATAATGGGACATGCCTATATAAAGGGGCATGCCTATATAAAGGGGCATGCCTATTAAAAGGGGCATGCCTATATTAAAGGGACTAATCTCTATTAAGGGACATGCCTATTAAATAGCACATGCCTATTGCAAATGGACAGCCGTGCACCTGGTGATTGGAATGGGTTAGCAGGAGCACATTTGTTTTAATGCCCGTGAACATCCAATAGGGTGTTTTTTTTTATGGACCATCAAATAGACCATCTAGGTTGATTCATGGCTTAACATAGTGCTATATATCATTTGGGCAGTATAAATGCCATTTGGACATGGTTCACTGACTTTTGGGTTTGGCAAATGGACATAACATCCTGATTTGGCACTTTCAATACTTTCATATTGCATTTGGACATTTCTTATGGCATTTGCCAATGTTTCATTGACTTTTGACTTCTACTTTTGACTTTCTATGAAATCATATTGCAAATGGACAAAACATATCCCTTATGGACAATAAAAAAAAATACGACAAAAGTATGGTCATACAGTTCTCCTACATGTATAATTGACAACAAAAATCGAAAGAATTTCGAAAAACGGTCCAGAAATTACTTTAAACATGAAATAAAGCGCCTTTGGAACAATGGTTTCCGTCAGCCACAATGGTGGTCATGACGATAGATGGAATATGAACATGTATGTCATTTTTGTTTTGTTATTAAAGTTTAATAGATGACGTTATTACAAAGACATTAGAACGTGAAGAGTTTTCCTAGTATATGTTTGATGTTTATACATTATACGTTGTGTGGATAATGTCCAAATCAGAGGGAATGTTTTGGTAAAGGTGAAATGTGAAGTTAGTTGAGAAAAACCTAGACCTTGCTCTTAATTTGGTACACCCAGAGACCTTCCCCACGTAATTACATCATTATATTCTGACCCATAAGAGTGGCAGTTTGGGGCAAGGCTAGGGTTACAATAGCATAGCTGACAAATTCACCTAAATGTATATTTATTTAGTGTACTTTATTTTTTCTCTCTCTCTTTGAAATCCCCATTTTGGGGATAGTGTGTTGGCCCGTTATACTATGTTCTAATCAATAGTCTATAATGTGTTTTGTCTATGTGTATCTTTTCTCATCATTTTAGCTTTTTAGTAAATAAATATTTAACTAAGATTGGTGTGGTACGAACTCTTTGGTCCGTGCAGATTCACGGGCTATACGACATTCAGATTATGAGACTAATAGAGGTAACTGGTTAATTAGCGGCTGTTGTAAAATCGATATTCTGATATTCTTTGAGTTCATTTGGGAAATAGAAACTCAATAAAACTAGTTTTCCCATGCTGCCCCAGGTTAATGAGTTAATAATTGCTTGATTCAGTTAATCACGCAATTAGAAACTTTTAATCATTTGATGAACAGTCGTCACATTAACTAATACAAGGTCACGACACTCCCTAGCCGGTTCCATTCTCTCCACTGGGATTCTCTGCCTCTAACCCTATTACAAGGGCTGAGTCACTGGCCTACTGGTGCTCTTCCATGCCGTCCCTAGGAGGGGTGCGTCACTTGAGTGGGTTGAGTCACTGCCGTGATCTTCCTGTCTGGGTTGCCCCCCTTTGTGTTGTGCCATGGCAGAGATCTTCGTGGGCTATACTCGGCCTTGTCTTAGGATGGTAAGTTGGTGGTCGAAGATATCCCTCTAGTGGTGTGGGGGCTGTGCTTAGTCAAAGTGGGTGGGGTTATATCCTGCCTGTTTGGCCCTGTCATGGGGTATCGTAGGATCGGGTCACAGTGTCTCCCGACCCCTCCTGTCTCAGCCTCCAGTATTTATGCTGCAGTAGTTTATGTGTCGGGGGGCTAGTTATATCTGGAGTATTGCTCCTGTCTTACCTGTCTTATCTGGTGTCCTGTGTGAATTTAAGTATGCTCTCTCTCTCTCTCTCTCTCTCTCTCTCTTTGTACATAACTTCGTGACATCAGCTGATGTAAGAAGGGCTTTATAAATACATTTGATATATTGATTGATTGACGCCAAAATAAAAGTGGCATGCCTATTTAAAGGGACATGCTTATATAAAGGGATATTCCTGTGTTAAGGTAGATGTCTATTAAAAGCGGCATGCCTGCATTAAGGGACATGCCTATTAATATGCTGTCCCGTCTGCTCCCGCTCCCCCCTGGCGCTTGAGTGCGCCAGGCTGCCCTGAATCACGCACTCCTATCATCCATTACGCACACCTGCCTTCCCTCGTCACGTGCATCAGCGTTATTGGACTCACCTGGACTCACTCATCACCTGTTTATCTCCTCCCCTATATCTGTCAGTTCCCCTGCTCTGCTCCCTACTGCTGCATTGATTGTCTTTTGTTTGTTTCCTGTTTGCTGACGCTGTTCCTGTCTCGTTCCATGTCCGTAATTTATAATTGTTTTACTCCCGGTACCTGCTTCGTCTCTCCAGCGTCATGACATGTGACAGAATGCAGCAGCCACCACACAAAGCATTGGGGAGTAGTGGTGTTCTGGTTGGTATGGTGGCATCGGCTCTGGATGGAACCAGGGGTGCCTAGCCAGCTCGTTGGGCTTCCACGCCCGAGCTGGCACAAGAGGTTTCCCTTGCCCCGGCACGGATGGCAACCAAACCACGTCGGGCCTCAGCCGGATCGTCAGTTCTTGTTCGCCCAGCCGGTCCAGGAGTTTTTATTTTTGGTGTTTTTTGTTTTGTTGGTGACTGAGCCAGCCCATCGGCCTTTCAGGTTGCCCTGCATCACGCACTCCTATCATCCATTACGCACACCTGCCTTCCTCGTCACGTGCATCAGCGTTATTGGACTCACCTGGACTCACTCATCACCTGTTTATCTCCTCCCCTATATCTGTCAGTTCCCCTGCTCTGCTCCCTACTGCTGCATTGATTGTCTTTTGTTTGTTTCCTGTTTGCTGACGCTGTTCCTGTCTCGTCTCTGTCCGTTATGCCTCTAATAAGGGACATGCCAATTAAAAGGGACATGCCTATATAATGGGTCATGCCTATATAATGGGGCATGCCTATATAAAGGGACATGCCTATATAATGGGGCATGCCTATATAATGGGTCATGCCTATATAATAGGACATGCCTATATAATGGGACATGCATCTCTATTAAGGGACATGCCTCTATAATGGGACATGCCTATATAAAGAGACATGCCTATATAATGGGTCATGCCTCTATTAAGGGACATGTCAATTAAAAGGGACATGCCTATATAAAGGGACATGCCTATATAATGGGACATGCTTATATAATGGGACATGCCTATATAATGGGTCATGCCTATATAATGGGACATGCCTATATAATGGGACATGCTTATATAAAGGGACATGCCTATATAATGGGACATGCCTATATAATGGGACATGCCTATATAATGGGACATGCCTATATAATGGGACATGCTTATATAATGGGACATGCCTATATAATGGGACATGCCTATATAATGTGGCATGCCTATATAATGGGACATGCCTATATAATGGGACATGCCTATATAATGTGGCATGCCTATATAATGGGACATGCCTATATAATGGGTCATGCCTATATAATGGGACATGCCAATTAAAAGGGACATGCCTATATAAAGGGACATGCCTATATAATGGGACATGGCTCTACTAAGGGACATGCCAATTTAAAGGGACATGCCTATATAAAGGGACATGCCTCTATTAAGGGACATGCCAATTAAAAGGGACATGCCTATATAAAGGGACATGCCTATATAATTGGACATGCCTCTATTAAGGGACATGCCAATTAAAAGGGACATGCCTATATAAAGGGACATGCCTCTATTAAGGGACATGCCAATTAAAAGGGACATGCCTATATAAAGGGACATGCCTATATAAAGGGACATGCCTATATAATGGGACATGCCTATATAATGGGACATGCCTATATAATGGGACATGCCTCTATAAAAGGACATGCCTATATAATGGGACATGCTTATATAATGGGACATGCCTATATAAAGGGACATGCCTATATAATGGGACATGCTTATATAATGGGACATGCCTATATAAAGGGACATGCTTATATAATGGGACATGCCTCTATTAAGGGACATGCCTATATAAAGGGACATGCCTATATAATGGGACATGCCTATATAATGGGACATGCCTCTATAAAAGGACATGCCTATATAATGGGACATGCTTATATAATGGGGCATGCCTATATAAAGGGACATGCCTATATAATGGGACATGCCTATATAATGGGACATGCCTATATAAAGGGACATTCCTATATAATGGGACATGCTTATATAAAGGGACATGCCTATATAATGGGACATGCCTATATAATGGGACATGCCTATATAAAGGGGCATGCCTATATAATGGGACATGCTTATATAAAGGGACATGCCTATATAATGGGACATGCCTATATAATGGGACATGCTTATATAAAGGGACATGCCTATATAATGGGACATGCCTCTATTAAGGGACATGCCAATTAAAAGGGACATGCCTATATAAAGGGACATGCCTATATAAAGGGACATGCCTATATAATGGGACATGCCTCTAATAAGGGACATGCCAATTAAAAGGGACATGCCTATATAATGGGACATGCTTATATAAAGGGACATGCCTATATAATGGGACATGCCTATATAATGGGACATGCCTATATAATGGGACATGCCTATATAATGGGGCATGTCTATATAATGGGACATGCTTATATAAAGGGACATGCCTATATAATGGGACATGCTTATATAAAGGGACATGCCTATATAATGGGACATGCCTATATAATGGGACATGCCTATATAATGGGACATGCCTATATAATGGGACATGCCTATATAATGGGACATGTCTATATAATGGGACATGCCTATATAATGGGACATGCCTATATAATGGGACATGCCTATATAATGGGACATGCCTATATAATGGGGCATGTCTATATAATGGGACATGCCTATATAAAACACATGCCTATATAATGGGACATGCCTATATAATGGGACATGCCTATATAATGGGACATGCCTATATAATGGGACATGTCTATATAATGGGACATGCCTATATAATGGGACATGCCTATATAATGGGACATGCTTATATAATGGGACATGCCTATATAATGGGACATGCCTATATAATGGGACATGCCTATATAATGGGACATGCCTATATAATGGGACATGCCTATATAATGGGACATGCCTATATAATGGGACATGCCTATATAATGTGGCATGCCTATATAATGGGTCATGCCTATATAATGGGGCATGCCTATATAATGGGACATGCTTATATAATGGGACATGCCTATATAATGGGACATGCCTATATAATGGGACATGCCTATATAATGGGACATGCCTATATAATGGTACATGCCTATATAATGTGGCATGCCTATATAATGGGACATGCCTATATAAAGGGACATGCCTATATAATGGGACATGCCTGTTTTAAGGGCCATGCCTATATAAAGGGACATGCCTATATAATGGGACATGCTTATATAATGGGACATGCCTATATAATGGGACATGCCTATATAATGTGGCATGCCTATATAATGGGTCATGCCTATATAATGGGGCATGCCTATATAATGGGACATGCTTATATAATGGGACATGCCTATATAATGGGACATGCCTATATAATGGGACATGCCTATATAATGGGACATGCTTATATAATGGGACATGCCTATATAATGGGACATGCTTATATAATGGGACATGCCTATATAATGGGACATGCCTATATAATGGGACATGCCTATATAATGGGACATGCCTATATAATGGGACATGCCTATATAATGTGGCATGCCTATATAATGGGACATGCCTATATAATGGGACATGCCTATATAATGGGACATGCTTATATAATGGGACATGCCTATATAATCGGACATGCCTATATAATGGGACATGCCTATATAATGGGACATGCCTATATATTGGGACATGCCTATATAATGGGACATGCCTATATAATGGGACATGCCTATATAATGTGGCATGCCTATATAATGGGACATGCCTATATAATGGGACATGCCTATATAATGGGACATGCTTATATAATGGGACATGCCTATATAATGGGACATGCCTATATAATGGGACATGCCTATATAATGGGACATGCCTATATAATGTGGCATGCCTATATAATGGGTCATGCCTATATAATGGGGCATGCCTATATAATGGGACATGCTTATATAATGGGACATGCCTATATAATGGGACATGCCTATATAATGGGACATGCCTATATAATGGGACATGCCTATATAATGGTACATGCCTATATAATGTGGCATGCCTATATAATGGGACATGCCTATATAAAGGGACATGCCTATATAATGGGACATGCCTGTTTTAAGGGCCATGCCTATATAAAGGGACATGCCTATATAATGGGACATGCTTATATAATGGGTCATGCCAATATAATGGGACATGCCTATATAATGGGACATGCCTATATAATGGGTCATGCCTGTTTTAAGGGACATGCCTATATAATGGGACATGCCTATATAATGGGACATGCCTATATAAAGGGACATGCCTATATAATGGGTCATGCCTGTTTTAAGGGACATGCCTATATAAAGGGACATGCCTATATAATGGGACATGCCTATATAATGGGACATGCCTGTTTTAAGGGACATGCCTATATAAAGGGACATGCCTATATAAAGGGACATGCTTATATAAAGGGACATGCTTATATAATGGGTCATGCCAATATAATGGGACATGCCTATATAATGGGACATGCCTATATAATGGGACATGCCTATATAATGGGTATTGCCTGTTTTAAGGGACATGCCTATATAATGGGACATGCCTATATAAAGGGACATGCCTATATAAAGGGACATGCCTATATAATGGGACATGCCTATATAAAGGGACATGCCTATATAATGGGTCATGCCTATATAATGTGGCATGCCTATATAAAGGGGCATGCCTATATAATGGGACATGCTTATATAATGGGACATGCCTATATAAAGGGACATGCCTATATAATGGGACATGCCTATATAATGGGACATGCCTATATAATGGGTCATGCCTATATAATGTGGCATGCCTATATAAAGGGGCATGCCTATATAATGGGACATGCTTATATAATGGGACATGCCTATATAATGGGACATGCCTATATAATGGGACATGCCTATATAATGGGACATGCCTATATAATGGTACATGCCTATATAATGTGGCATGCCTATATAATGGGACATGCCTATATAAAGGGACATGCCTATATAATGGGACATGCCTGTTTTAAGGGCCATGCCTATATAAAGGGACATGCCTATATAATGGGACATGCTTATATAATGGGACATGCCTATATAATGGGACATGCCTATATAATGTGGCATGCCTATATAATGGGTCATGCCTATATAATGGGGCATGCCTATATAATGGGACATGCTTATATAATGGGACATGCCTATATAATGGGACATGCCTATATAATGGGACATGCCTATATAATGGGACATGCTTATATAATGGGACATGCCTATATAATGGGACATGCTTATATAATGGGACATGCCTATATAATGGGACATGCCTATATAATGGGACATGCCTATATAATGGGACATGCCTATATAATGGGACATGCCTATATAATGTGGCATGCCTATATAATGGGACATGCCTATATAATGGGACATGCCTATATAATGGGACATGCTTATATAATGGGACATGCCTATATAATCGGACATGCCTATATAATGGGACATGCCTATATAATGGGACATGCCTATATATTGGGACATGCCTATATAATGGGACATGCCTATATAATGGGACATGCCTATATAATGTGGCATGCCTATATAATGGGACATGCCTATATAATGGGACATGCCTATATAATGGGACATGCTTATATAATGGGACATGCCTATATAATGGGACATGCCTATATAATGGGACATGCCTATATAATGGGACATGCCTATATAATGTGGCATGCCTATATAATGGGTCATGCCTATATAATGGGGCATGCCTATATAATGGGACATGCTTATATAATGGGACATGCCTATATAATGGGACATGCCTATATAATGGGACATGCCTATATAATGGGACATGCCTATATAATGGTACATGCCTATATAATGTGGCATGCCTATATAATGGGACATGCCTATATAAAGGGACATGCCTATATAATGGGACATGCCTGTTTTAAGGGCCATGCCTATATAAAGGGACATGCCTATATAATGGGACATGCTTATATAATGGGTCATGCCAATATAATGGGACATGCCTATATAATGGGACATGCCTATATAATGGGTCATGCCTGTTTTAAGGGACATGCCTATATAATGGGACATGCCTATATAATGGGACATGCCTATATAAAGGGACATGCCTATATAATGGGTCATGCCTGTTTTAAGGGACATGCCTATATAAAGGGACATGCCTATATAATGGGACATGCCTATATAATGGGACATGCCTGTTTTAAGGGACATGCCTATATAAAGGGACATGCCTATATAAAGGGACATGCTTATATAAAGGGACATGCTTATATAATGGGTCATGCCAATATAATGGGACATGCCTATATAATGGGACATGCCTATATAATGGGACATGCCTATATAATGGGTATTGCCTGTTTTAAGGGACATGCCTATATAATGGGACATGCCTATATAATGGGACATGCCTATATAATGGGACATGCCTATATAATGGGACATGCCTATATAATGGGACATGCCTATATAATGGGACATGCCTGTTTTAAGGGACATGCCTATATAATGGGACATGCTTATATAATGGGACATGCCTATATAATGGGACATGCCTATATAATGGGACATGCCTGTTTTAAGGGACATGCCTATATAATGGGACATGCCTATATAATGGGACATGCCTGTTTTAAGGGACATGCCTATATAATGGGACATGCCTGTTTTAAGGGACATGCCTATATAATGGGACATGCCTATATAATGGGACATGCCTGTTTTAAGGGACATTACGTCTGAAAAAAGGAAACACCTGCACATACTGTATCCATCCATCCATAGACTTCTCATCGTTGACTTCACCTTGTTGTCTTCTCATAGTTGACTTCACCTTGTTGACTTCTCATCGTTGACTTCACCTTGTTGACTTCTCATCGTTGACTTCACCTTGTTGACTTCTCATCGTTGACTTCACCTTGTTTACTTCTCATCGTTGACTTCACCTTGTTGACTTCTCATCGTTGACTTCACCTTGTTGACTTCTCATCGTTGACTTCACCTTGTTGACTTCTCATCGTTGACTTCACCTTGTTGACTTCTCATCGTTGACTTCACCTTGTTGACTTCTCATCGTTGACTTCACCTTGTTGACTTCTCATCGTTGACTTCACCTTGTTGACTTCTCATCGTTGTCAGTGGAAAGAAAGTGTCCCCAAACACAACTCTGCCCAGTGTGAAAAAAATGTGTTTCAGGTGCTAACAGCTGAGTAGGGAAAAGCACTGTTTTCTGGATGAAGTGGTCAATATGTATTATGTTTCCCAGAGAGAGAGAGAGAAAGAAACCAACACAGCAGGTAGTTGTCTCTAGAGCATGGTTATTTATGGCTCTGGTTGTCTCCTTTACTCAGTCACATCCAAGGCTTTTGGATGCTGTTTGAGGTGACTTTATCAGACAGGTTTCCCACATGGCTCACTTCAACACACACAATGCCTGTTACAAAATGGATAGAGATGTGATACTTTGAAAGAGGAGATATTATCATTATAACTATGTAAACAAAGGAAACCGTAGTCTTCACATGTAGGTTCTTCCAAGATGGCGTCTTTGTCTTGTCGTGTCCCGTGTATATCTCTTTTTTCTTCCGATTTTCTTCACATAAATATTTTCAATATATATTTTAAATATCAACATACCAACTCCAACATGCTCTCCTGCAACTCGCCTCACCCAATGTGGTATGGATCTGCTAGTTTCTTTACTTTAGAACTGGAACCCCCAATAGAAGCTAGCCACCGAACTAGCTACTAGCTAGTAGTCAGCTAGCAGTCATCAGCTAACCTTTATCCCGGACAACTGCTGCCAGTCTGCACAGCGATTCAACCCAGTCCACATCTGAGGATTCCTATAGCAAGTTCTGAATCTTTTCACCTGGATCATTGCAGCTAGCTAGATATCCGAGTGGCTACTCCAGGCTAAAGTCTCTGTCCCGAAGCAAGCACCAATTAGCCTGGAGCTAACCTTTGCTAGGCCCATCTCCCGGCTAGCTGAATAGGTCCATCAGCCACTCAGTGGCCTACAATACCTATTATGTCAATTGGCCTGGATCCCTTTTACTGCCGATACGGAGCCCCGCCGATCCTTCATGACTTGTCTACCATTGTAATCCGCCCGAGTTGGTTCTCAACAGGCTCCTCTGTCGTGACGTCCCCTGAATGCCCATCTGCTAGCCTGCTCGTCATGGCCCGCTAGCTGTCTAGAGCATATTGGACTGTTAGCTGAAGAGGTCCATCAGCCACTCCTTGGGATACAATACCTATTTAGCCAATTGGCCTGGACCCTTTTACTACACAGAGCTCTGCCAATCCATTACGACTGTCCTGCCGAGGTAACCGCCTGAGGGGGCTACAACTGACTCTTCCATCTCGTTCCCCTAAGGCCCTTCTGCTAGCCTGCTAGCCCCATGTGATGTGTTGATCTCACCTGGTTTAAATGGTGTCTCTAGTGACAATACCTCTCTCATCGTCACTCAATGCCTTGGTTTACCTCCACTGTATTCACATCCTACCAAACCCTTGTCTGTACATTATGCCTTGAATCTATTCTTCCGTGCCCAGAAACCTGCTCCTTTTACTCTCTGTTCCGAACGCACTAGACGACCAGTTCTTATAGCCTTTAGCTGTACCCTTATCCTACTCCTTCTCTGTTTCTCTGGTGATGTAGAGGTTAATCCAAGCCCTGCAGTGCCTAGCTCCCTCCCATTCCCCAGTCACTCTCATTTGTTGACCTCTGTAAACGTTAAAGCCTTGGTTTCATTCATGTTATCAATAGAAGCCTCCTCCCTTTTATTCACTGCTTTAGCACACTCTGCCAACCCGGATGTCCTAGCTGTGTCTAAATCCTGGCTTAGGAAGGACACCAAAAACCCTGAAATTTCCACCCCTAATTATAACATTTTCCGACAAGATAAAACTGCCAAAGGAGGCGGAGTTGCAATCTACTGCAGAGATAGCGTGCAGAGTCCTGTCATACTATCCAGGCCTGTGCCCAAACAATTTCAGATTCTACTTTTAAAAATGCACCTTTCCAGAAACAAGTCTCTCACCGTTGCTGCTTGCTATGGACCACCTTCTGCCCCCAGCTGTGCCCTGGACATCTATCATCAGAGTTTGTACTGTTAGGTGACCTAAACTGGGACATGCTTAACACCCCGGCCGTCCTACATTCTAAGCTAGATGCCCTTAATCTAACACAAATGATCAATGAACCTACCAGGTACAACCCCAAATCCGTAAACATGGGCACCCTCATAGATATCATCCTATCCAACCTGCCCTCCAAATACACCTCTCCTGTCTTCAACCAAGATCTCAGCGATCACTGCCTCATTGCCTGCAACCATAATGGGTCTACAGTCAAACGACCACCCCTCATCACTGTCAAACAATCCCTAAAACACTTAAGCGAGCAGGCCTTTCTAATCGACCTGGCCTGGGTATCCTGGTGGATATTGACCTCAGTAGAGGATGCCTGGTTGTTCTTTAAAAGTGCTTTCCTCGCCATCTTAGCATGCCCCATTTAAAAAATGTTGAACCAGGAACAGATATAGTCCTTGGTTCACTCCAGACCTGACTGCCTTCGACCAGCACAAAAACATCCTGTGGAGTACTGCATTAACATCGAATAGCCCATCGATATGCAACTTTTCAGGGAAGTTAGGAACCAATATAAACAGGCAGTTAGGAAAGCAAAGGCTAGCTTGTTCAAATAGATATTTGCATCCTGTAGCACAAACCACAAAACGTTCTGGGACACTGTAAATTCCATGGAGAATAAGAGCATCTCCTCCCGGCTGCCCACTGCACTGAGGCTAGGAAACACTGTCACCATCGTTAAATCCATGATCATTGAGAATTTCAATAAGCATTTTTCTACGGCTGGCCATGCCTTCCACCTGGCTACCCCTACCCCGGTCAACAGCCCTGCACCCCCCACAGCAACTTGCCGAGCCTCCCCATCTCTCCTTCACCCAAATCCAGGTAGTCAATGCTCTGAAAGAGCTGCAATAGCCTGGACCCCTACAAATCAGCTGGGCCAGACAATCTGACCCTCTCTTTCTAAAAGGTTTCTTCAGAAATTGTTGCAACCCCTATAAATAGCCTGTTCAACCTCTCTTTCGTATCGTCTAAGATCCCTATAGATTGGAAAGATGCCGCGGTCATCCCCCTTCTTCAAAGGGGGAGACACTCTAGACCAAAACTGCTGCAGATCTTTCTCTATCCTACCATGCCTTTCTAATATCATCGAAAGCCAAGTTAACAAACAGATCACCGACCATTTTGAATCCCACCGTACCTTCTCCGGTATAAAATCTGGTTCCCGAGCTAGTCATGGGTGCAGCCACGCTCAAGGTCCTAAACGATATAATAACCACCATCAATAAGAGACAAAACTGTGCAGCTGTATTCCTGGCCCTGGCCAAGGTTTTCGACTCTGTCAATCACCACATTATTATTTGCACACTCAACAGCCTTGGCTTCTCAAATGACTGACTCGCCTGGTTCACCAACTACTTCTCAGACAGAGTTCAGCGTGTAAAATCGGAGGGCCTGTTCTCAAACCCACTGGCTCCAGGTCATCTATAAGTCTTTGCTTGGTAAAGCCCCACCTTATCTCAGCTTACTGATCACCATAGCAGCACCCACCCGTAGCACGCGCTCCAGCAGGTAGATTTCACTGGTCACCCCCAAAGTCAATTCCTCATTTGGCCGGCCTTTCCTTCCAGTTCTCTGCTGCCAATGACTGGAACGAATTGCAAAAAAATCACTGAAGCTGGAGACTCATGTCTCCCTCTCTAACTTTAAGCACCAGCTGTCAGATCAGCTCACAGATCCCTGCACCTGTACATAGCCCATCTGTTAATAGCCCATCCAACTACCTCATCCCCATACTGTTATTTATTTTTTTGCTCCTTTGCACCCCAGTATCTCCACTTTCACATTCATCTTCTGTACATCTATCACTCCAGTTTTAAATTGCTAAATTGTAATTATTTCTCCAACATGGCCGGTTTATTGCCTACTTCCCTTATCTTACCTCATATGCACACACTGTATATAGACGTTTCATATTGTGTTATTGACTGTATGTTTGTTTATTCCATGTGTAACTCTGTGTTGTTGTTTGTGTCGTACTGCTTTGCTTTATATTGGACAGGTCGCAGTTGTAAATGAGAACTTGTTCTCATCTTGCCTACCTGGTTAAATAAAGGTAAAATAAAAATAAAGAAAAAATACAAGTTGGAAGGATATTACACTGAACATTAGGAACATCCACTTGTTCCTTGACAGACTGATCAGGTGAATCCAGGTGAAAGCTATGGCCCCTTATTTATGTTGCTTATTAAATCCACTTCAATCAGTGTAGTTGAAGGGGAGGAGACAGGTTACAGAAGGAATTTTAAGCCTTGACACATGAATTGTGCATATGTGCCATTAATAACTTCTTATGGCTGCAGGGGCAGTATTGAGTCGCTTGGATGAAAGGTGCCCAGAGGTGCCCAGAGTAAATGGCCTGCTCCTCAGTCTCAGTTGCTAATATATGCATATTATTATTAGTATTGGATAGAAAACACTCTGTAGTTTCTAAAACTGTTTGAATGATGTCTGTGAGTATAAAAGAACTCATATGGCAGGCAAAAACGTGAGAAGAAATCCAAACAGGAAGTGG
>NC_068430.1:2728919-2884143 GCF_023373465.1 Oncorhynchus keta | reverse complement strand
CTATAGATGTGTCCTACCTACCACCAGCGTATCCTATAGATGTGTCCTACCTACCACCAGCGTATCCCTATGGATGTGTCCTACCTACCACCAGCGTATCCTATAGATGTGTCCTACCTACCACCAGCGTATCCTATAGATGTGTCCTACCTACCACCAGCGTATCCTATAGATGTGTCCTACCTACCACCAGCGTATCCTATAGATGTGTCCTACCTACCACCAGCGTATCCTATAGATGTGTCCTACCTACCACCAGCGTATCTTATGGATGTGTCCTACCTACCACCAGCGTATCCTATAGATGTGTCCTACCTACCACCAGCGTATCCTATAGATGTGTCCTACCTACCACCAGCGTATCCTATAGATGTGTCCTACCTACCACCAGCGTATCCTATAGATGTGTCCTACCTACCACCAGCGTATCCTATAGATGTGTCCTACCTACCACCAGCGTATCCTAGGATGTGTCCCTACCACCAGCGTATCCTGAGATGTGTCCTACCTACCACCAGCGTATCCTATGGATGTGTCCTACCTACCACCAGCGTATCCTATGGATGTGTCCTACCTACCACCAGCGTATCCTATAGCTGTGTCCTACCTACCACCAGCGTATCCTATAGATGTGTCCTACCTACCACCAGCGTATCTTATAGATGTGTCCTACCTACCACCAGCGTATCCTATAGGATGTGTCCTACCTACCACCAGCGTATCCTATAGATGTGTCCTACCTACCACCAGCGTATCTTATAGATGTGTCCTACCTACCACCAGCGTATCCTATAGATGTGTCCTACCTACCACCAGCGTATCCTATAGGATGTGTCCTACCTACCACCAGCGTATCCTATAGATGTGTCCTACCTACCACCAGCGTATCCTATGGATGTGTCCTACCTACCACCAGCGTATCTTATAGATGTGTCCTACCTACCACCAGCGTATCCTATAGATGTGTCCTACCTACTGCCACCAGGCGTGTCCTATGGATGTGTCTACCTACCACCAAGTAATCTTATAGCTGTGTCCTACCTACCTGCCACCAGCGTATCCTATAGTGTCACCTGCACCCGTATCCTGCTAGATGTGATATACCTACACCAGGCGACATGTCTTATAGATGTGTCCTACCTACCACTAGCGTATCCTATAGATGTGTCATACCTACCACCAGCGTATCCTATAGATGTGTCCTACCTACCTCCAGCGTATCCTATAGATGTGTCCTACCTATAGCGTATCCTATAGATGTGTCCTACCTACCACCAGCGTATCTTATAGATGTGTCCTACCTACCACTAAGCGTATCCTATAGATGTGTCATACCTACCCCACCAGCGTATCCTATAGATGTCACCACCTACCTCCAGCGTATCCTATAGATGTGTCATACCTACCACCAGCGTATCTTATAGCTGTGTCCTACCTACCACCAGCGTATCCTATAGATGTCCTACCTACCACCAGCGTATCTTATAGCTGTGTCCTACCTACCACCAGCGTATCCTAAGGATGTGTCTACCTACCACCAGCGTATCCTATAGATGTGTCCTACCTACCACCAGCGTATCCCTGGGATGTGTCTACCTACCACCAGCGTATCCCTAAGGATGTGTCTACCTACCACCAGCGTATCTTATAGATGTGTCCTACCTACCACCTATCTTAAGATGTGTCCTACCTGCCACCAGCGTATCCTATAGATGTGTCTACCTACCACCAGGCGTATCCTAAGGATGTGTCCTACCTACCACCAGCGTATCCTATGGATGTGTCCTACCTGCCACCAGCGTATCCTATGGATGTGTCTGCCTGCCAGCGTATCCTAGATGTGTCCTACCTACCACCAGCGTATCCTATAGCTGTGTCCTACCTACCACCAGCGTATCCTATAGATGTGTCCTACCTACCACCAGCGTATCTTAAGGATGTGTCCTACCTACCTACCAGCGTATCTTAAGGATGAATAAAGCACCTACCAGCGTATCCTATAGATGTATCCTACCTACCACCAGCGTATCCTAAGGATGTGTCCTACCTACCACCAGCGTATCCTAAGGATGTGTCCTACCTACCACCAGCGTATCTTATAGATGTCCTACCTACCACCAGGCGTATCTTATGGGTGTGTCCTACCTACCACCAGCGTATCCTAAGGATGTGTATTCTACCTACCACCAGGCGTATCCTATGAATTATTGTCCTACCTACCACCAGCGTATCCTATAGATGTCCTACCTACCACCAGCGTATCTTATAGATGTGTCCTACCTACCAGGCGTATCCTATAGATGTGTGTCATACCTACCACCAGGCGTATCTTATAGATGTGTCCTACCTGCCACCAGCGTATCCTATAGATGTGTCCTACCTACCACCAGCGTATCCTATAGATGTGTCCTACCTGCCACCAGCGTATCTTATAGATGTGTCCTACCTACCACCAGCGTATCTTATAGATGTGTCCTACCTACCTCAGCGTATCTTATAGATGTGTCCTACCTACCACTAGCGTATCCTATAGATGTGTCCTACCTACCACTAGCGTATCCTATAGATGTGTCCTACCTACCACCAGGCGTATCCTATAGCTGTGTCCTACCTACCACCAGCGTATCTTAGATGGCTGTGTCCTACCTACCACCAGCGTATCCTATAGATGTGTCCTACCTACCACCAGCGTATCCTGGATGTGTCCTACCTACCACCAGCGTATCCTATAGATGTGTCTACCTACCACCAGCGTATCCTATAGATGTGTCCTACCTACCACCAGCGTATCTTATGGATGTGTCTACCTACCACCAGCGTATCTTATAGATGTGTCCTACCTACCACCAGCGTATCCTATAGATGTGTCCTACCTACCACCAGCGTATCCTATAGATGTGTCTACCTACCACCAGCGTATCCTATAGATGTGTCCTACCTACCACCAGGCGTAATCCTATAGATGTCCTACCTACCACCAGCGTATCTTATAGATGTGTCCTACCTACCACCAGGCGTATCTATAGATGTGTCCTACCTACCACCAGCGTATCTTATAGATGTGTCCTGTGCCACCAGCGTATCCTATAGATGTGTCCTACCTACCACCAGCGTATCCTATGGATGTGTCCTACCTACCACCAGCGTATCCTATAGATGTGTCCTACCTGCCACCAGGCGTATCCTATAGATGTGTCCTACCTACCACCAGCGTATCCTATAGATGTGTCCTACCTACCAGGCGTATCTTATAGCTGTGTCCTACCTGCCACCAGGCGGTAATCCTAGATGTGGTCCTACCTACCACGTGTCAGCGTATCTAAAGATGTGTCATACCTACCACCAGCGTATCCTATAGATGTGTCCTACCTACCACCACCAGCGTATCTTATAGCTGTATCCTACCTACCACCAGCGTATCTTATAGCTGTGTCCTACCTACCACCAGCGTATCTTAAGGATGTGTCATACCTACCACCAGACGTATCCTATAGATGTGTCCTACCACCAGCGTATCCTATAGATGTCCTACCTACCACCAGCGTATCCTATAGATGTGTCCTACCTACCACCAGCGTATCTTATAGCTGTGTCCTACCAGGCGTATCCCTGGATGTGTCATACCTACCACCAGCGTATCCTATAGATGTGTCCTACCTACCACCAGCGTATCTTATAGATGTGTCCTACCTACCACCAGCGTGTCACTATGGATGTGTCCTACCTGCCACCAGGCGTATCCCTATAGATGTGTCCTACCTACCACCAGCGTATCCTAAGGATGTGTCTACCTACCACCAGCGTATCCTAGATGTGTCCTACCTACCACCAGCGTATCCTATAGATGTGTCCTACCTACCACCAGCGTATCCTGTAGATGTGTCCTACCTACCACCAGCGTATCTTAAGGATGTGTCATACCTACCACCAGCGTATCCTATAGATGTGTCCTACCTACCACCAGGCGTATCCACAAGGATGTCATACCTACCCAGCGTATCCTATAGATGTGTCTACCTACCACCAGCGTATCCTATAGATGTGTCCTACCTACCACCAGCGTATCCTAAGGATGTATGCCTACCTGGACCACCAGGCGTATCCTAGATGTGTCCTACCTACCACCAGCGTATCCACATAGATGTGTCCTACCTACCACCAGGCGTATCCTATAGTTGCAATCTACCTGCCACCAGCGTATCTTATAGCTGTGTCCTACCTACCACCAGGCGTATCCTATAGATGTGTCCTGCCTGCCAGCGTATCCTATAGATGTGTCCTACCTGCCACCAGGCGTATCCTATGGATGACTGCACGGCGTGTCTATTGTCCTGCCTGCCACCAGGCGTATCCTAAGGATGTGTCCTGCCTACCACCAGCGTATCCTATAGATGTCCTACCTACCACCAGCGTAATCTATAGATGTGTCCTACCTACCACCAGCGTATCTTATAGCTGTCCTACCTACCACCAGCGTATCCTAAGGATGTGTCTACCTACCACCAGCGTATCCTATAGATGTGTCCCACACCTACCACCAGCGTATCTTAAGGATGTGTCCTACCTACCACCAGCGTATCTTATAGATGTCCTACCTACCACCAGCGTATCTTATAGCTACCACCAGTGTAAGGATGTCCTACCACCAGCGTATCCTAAGGATGTGTCCTACCTACCACCAGCGTATCTTATAGATGTGTCCTACCTACCACCAGCGTATCCTATAGATGTGTCATACCACCAGCGTATCTTATAGATGTATCCTACCTACCACTAGCGTATCCTATAGATGTGTCATACCTACCACCAGCGTATCCTATAGATGTGTCCTACCTGCCACCAGCGTATCCTATAGATGTGTCCTACCTACCACCAGGCGTATCCTATAGATGTGTCCTACCACCACCAGCGTATCCTATGGTATAGAAAGTGGTATAGAAAGTGGTATAGAAAGTGGTATAGAAAGTGGTATAGAAAGTGGTAGAAAGTGTATAGAAAGTGGTATAGAAAGTGGTATAGAAAGTGGTATAGGAAAGTGGTATAGAAAGTGGTATATAGAAAGTGGTATAGAAAGTGGTATAGAGTGGTATAGAAAGTGGTATAGAAAGTGGTAAGAAAGTGGTATAGAAAGTGGTATAGAAAGTGGTATAGAAAGTGGTATAGAAAGTGGTATAGAAAGTGGTATAGAAAAAGTGGTATGGAAAGTGGTAGAAAGTGGTATAGAAAGTGATATATCATACACGAAAGTTGAGGAACAATGGGAAGGTCATTCTGCTTTGAAATTTGATAAACTTGTAAACTCACTTTTGAGAAAATGGAAATGGAATATTTTGGTACATCTACTGGAGAGCTCTTTGTCTACACCCATTCAACATCGATCACACCCTCTTAAGCTTTAGCCCCTCCCATCTCTTTAAGGATTCACATGTGAGGCCATGTGCTAAACAGAGTGAGTAAGTAGTAGCCTACAAAGTAAGTAAGTAGTAGTCCTTCACCTATCTTCTAATCTGACTTTGGTGCAGGTCAGGTTGTTCTTCACATTACCGTCTCTGGTAAACACAAACTCTATCAAATAAAATCAACGTTTATTTAGTCACAGGATACTGAAGGTGTAAACGGTACAGTGAAATTGTTACTTGTATATTTGCATGGAAGCATTATCAAAACTAGAAAGTGTCCAGATTTTTTAAACATTTTTTATAAGTATTACATGACCCATATATTTATGTCTGGGTAAGCATCATATGAAAGAAATGCGATAGCGACCCTCCAGCCACATCTCGCTAAGTGGATGGGTCACTATTATCTAGACATGTTCACGTTTATGAAATACAATAGAAGGCCGTAATCACCCCCAGAAACACCCCTATACTGTACGTGGATGAACGCTTCACCGGGATCCCCTTTCAATTCTGCTGTTGTTTGTACAGCTTTTTGGCCCAAATTGTGTCACCTTTTCAGTTCTCCATGGCCGTCGTTATACTGTATCTTTTCAAATAAAGACATGGTAGAAAAGAGTACACACAAATACTGAGCAGCTCATGTTATAGACAGAAGCGTGCTACATGGCAGACCAATCCGAACTCATCTGTCGGCATATCCAGCCCATTCATTATGTGACGACCTTCCAACTCTGTCTTCTGAATTATTTCTCTTTGCTCTTATTTTCTTCAATAGGATGTTGGTGGGCGGAGCTGGGAGGGTCGTCAGCGAAATGGGACACACCTGGGCTCAGGGGGGTTCCAAGGATAAATACGCCTTTTCCCCATTCATTGAGGAGACTCCATCCAGACACACGGTTGGATTTTGGTTTTGACATTTTTGTGTCTGTTATGTTTGCTTGCTTTGACACTTTTCAACACCCCTCGTTATCACATGTATGCATGCAACCACTCACTTACACTACTGATTACACACACAATTGTTAATTGTATATAGGTTACTTCAGTTAATAAATATGTTTTAGTTATTTCTTATCCCCACATTATCTCCTTTCTGATACGGATTTCGAGCCAGTTCGTTACAATTCTCAGCCAATCATGGCCAGTGGGAAGATTCCTGTCTTTTTCAGTGGCTAAACAAACTAGTTGCCATACAAGTTAAGGCACATTAAGGTTCACATTTCCCAGAAGGCAATTCTGCCCAAAAGCACATTAAGAAAGTACATTAAAATGCCTCTCCTAGGAAATAGTGACGTGCGACATACGACAAGCTTCTTGAAACGGATCGCATATTTCCATATTTTAGCCATACAATTACTTAGAGCAATGTGGACTACAAATATGTTCAAGTTAATTAACATGTTTAGCAAAGATGGGATGGGTCTCCATTTTGTTATTTTGTTTCTGTAAGCTGTTTAAAAACTAACATTGTAATTGGAGTTGAAACCGTAAATACACAACTAGAAGCAACCACATATTTTGACCTGGGGAACATTCTCATTGGCCAGTGAGGGTTCAATCCTAACACACCCACAAACTTACTCATCAAAAAACAGCCATTTCGCACCACCGCCAGCACTGCGACAATAATTTATATTAATTAATTAATAATAACAAATATTTCCGACATCACCGAACCTACAGCGCTACCACCCAGTGCTTAGATCAAATCACATTGTATTGGTCATTATGCACATATTTAGCAGATGTTATTGGGGGTTATTGGGGGTGTAGTGAAATGCTTGTATTGACTATTTCCTTAGATTTGTTAAAAATAGAGCCCTCAGGGTTCAGCTCCAGCTCCAACTGACAGGTTGAATACCATGAGCCTGTTTTGGGGTGGGGGTAAGGTGTAAGGGGTGGGCTCTAGATGACTCTATCAGCCAATCAGTGCTGTATGTAGAAATATATTCAAATGTGTATCCCCACACCCACACAGTTGGACTGTGTATTTCATTGGCTCAGGAAAATAAATTATTACAAATATATTTAGGATTTTTTTTTAAATAATACAGACACAATAATTTATTAGACATAAGGTGATGATTTAAAATATTAATACAAAATACTGCATGGGGGTTTAAAATGAGCCTAACTGGCACTGTATTCTCCATATAGTGCATTACCTTGGACTATGGGTCCTGGTAAACAACTGTTCTCTATAAAGTTAACAGACTCAGTCCCGACGACTTTACTCGAAAGGTCTTACCGCTCAGAGCTCGATGCCTGCCTGCCAAGCTCTATACCTTCATCCATCCATTAGAACTTGTCGTCTCTGAGCGCAGCGCTGGAAAGAAGACAGGGAGAATGGGAATTAAATTGAGCTGCCTTAGCTGCGTTAGCTGCCTTGAGTAACATTTGCATTTGCTCAAGGAGAACCTTCCCAGGCAGTTTCTCATTGCTGATGTCTGTCTGGGAAAAGTCTGTCCGGGAGAAGTCAGTCTGAGTAGAAGATAGCCGGGGCTGTGTGTGTGTGTGTGTGTGTGTGTGTGTGTGTGTGTGTGTGTGTGTGTGTGTGTGTGTGTGTGTGTGTGTGTGCCATACTTGAGTAAAAGTAAAGACACCTTAAATAGAAAATTAAAAGTAAAAGTGAAATTCACCCAGTAATTCTACTAGAGTAAAGGTCTAAAAGTATTTGGTTTTATATATACTGTACTTAAGTATCAAAAGTAAAATTATAAATAATTTAATATGTCTTATATTAAGCAAACCAGACGGCACCATTTTCTTTATTTTTAATTATGGATAGCCAGGGCACACTCCAACACTCAGACATAATGTACAGATAGCCAGGGGCACACTCTAACACTCAGACATCATGTACAGATAGCCAGGGGCACACTCTAACACTCAGACATAATGTACAGATAGCCAGGGGCACACTCCAACACTCAGACATAATTTACAGATAGCCAGGGGCACACTCCAACACTCAGACATAATTTACAGATAGCCAGGGGCACACTCAACACTCAGACATGATTTACAGATAGCCAGGGGCACACTCCAACACTCAGACATCATGTACAGATAGCCAGGGGCACACTCCAACACTCAGACATCATTTACAGATAGCCAGAGGCACACGCCAACACTCAGACATCATTTACAGATAGCCAGAGACACACTCCAACACTCAGACATAATTTACAGATAGCCAGGGGCACACTCCAACACTCAGACATAATTTACAGATAGCCAGGGGCACACTCCAACACTCAGACATCATTTACAGATAGCCAGGGGAACACTCCAACACTCAGACATCATTTACAGATAGCCAGGGAACACTCCAACACTCAGACATCATTTACAGATATCCAGGGGAACACTCCAACACTCAGACATCATTACAGATAGCCAGGGGAACACTCCAACACTCAGACATAATTTACAGATAGCCAGGGGCACACTCCAACACTCAGACATCATTTACAGATAGCCAGGGAACACTCCAACACTCAGACATCATTTACAGATAGCCAGGGGCACACTCCAACACTCAGACATCAATTACAGATAGCCAGGGGAACACTCCAACACTCAGACATCATTTACAGATAGCCAGGGGCACACTCCAACACTCAGACATCATTTACAGATAGCCAGGGGAACACTCCAACACTCAGACATCATTTACAGATAGCCAGGGGAACACTCCAACACTCAGACATCATTTACAGATAGCCAGGGCACACTCCAACACTCAGACATCATTACAGATAGCCAGGGGAACACTCCAACACTCAGACATCATTTACAGATAGCCAGGGGCACACTCCAACACTCAGACGTCATTTACAGATAGCCAGGGGCACACTCCAACACTCAGACATCATTTACAGATAGCCAGGGAACACTCCAACACTCAGACATAATTTACCAATGTGTTTAGTGAGTCCGCCAGATCAGAGTCAGTATGGATGACCAGGGATGTTCTCTTGATAAGTGTGTCAATTTGACCATTTTAATGTCCTGCTAACCAATCAAAATGTAGCGTTTGGGTGTCAAAGGAAAATATAAGGAGGAATAAGTACATTGTTTTCTTTAGGAATGTAATGAAGTAAAAGTAAAAGTTGCCAAAAATATAAATAATAAAGTAGAGTACAGATCACCCCAAAAAAACGACTTAAGTAGTACTTTCAAGTATTTTTAATTGAATAGTGCTTGCGTGTGTCTACAGTAGTAGAATGTACTGTAGCTACCAGTGAGTCGGTGTAGAAGCTCAATACCAAACCCATAAAAAAATATAAAAAAATAAAATAACCAGTTTAGTAATTATTAGGCCGCCGCTACTCTTCCTGGTGTCCAAACAGGAAACAACACAACAAATAGAATACATTTTTAAACTCATTAATATACATATCACCACAATTACAATAAAAAAAATCAGCCATTCAGCAGATGTTCCCAACCAGAGCAAACCACAGCTAGTGTTTCTGTCTTAATTAAGACCACAGCTAGTGTTTCTGTCTTAATTAAGACCACAGCTAGTGTTTCTGTCTTAATTAAGATCACAGCTAGTGTTTCTGTCTTAATTAAGATCACAGCTAGTGTTTCTGTCTTAATTAAGACCACAGCTAGTGTTTCTGTCTTAATTAAGATCACAGCTAGTGTTTCTGTCTTAATTAAGATCACAGCTAGTGTTTCTGTCTTAATTAAGATCACAGCTAGTGTTTCTGTCTTAATTAAGACCACAGCTAGTGTTTCTGTCTTAATTAAGACCACAGCTAGTGTTTCTGTCTTAATTAAGATCACAGCTAGTGTTTCTGTCTTAATTAAGACCACAGCTAGTGTTTCTGTCTTAATTAAGACCACAGCTAGTGTTTCTGTCTTAATTAAGATCACAGCTAGTGTTTCTGTCTTATTTAAGACCACAGCTAGTGTTTCTGTCTTAATTAAGATAGCCAGGCGAGACAACCACATTATCACCGTCCACATATCATGTGCATAATGCCATACAAAATGCATCGAAGTGTCTGTGTGTCTCTTCACAGTCCTCGTCACGCCGTAAGTTGTTCTTTATTCGGGATTTAAATCTGGTTTTATAGCTAGCTTGAGATACTTGGGGTGGCAGAGAGATCCATTTAGTCACGGCACTATTTAAATAGAGTGTGTTTCCCAGCCAATGTTCTGGATACGGGGGGCTATGAAGAGACCTCTGATTGCAAGTCTTGCGTGAGACTGATTTAAATCACAGTCACGTCCTGGCCAGGGTAGATGTTTGAGAACAACTATATCGACAGTGCCAATATAAAGGGACATGTTTCTATTGAGGGACGTTCCTATTAAAAGGGACATGCCTATATAAAACACATGCCTATATAAAGGGACATGCCTATATAATGGGACATGCCTATATAAAACACATGCCTATATAAAGGGGCATGCCTATATAATGGGACATGCCTATATAATGGGACATGCCTATATAATGGGACATGCCTATATAAAGGGACATGCCTATATAAAGGGGCATGCCTATATAATGGGACATGCCTATATAATGGGACATGCCTATATAATGGGACATGCCTATATAATGGGACATGCCTATATAATGGGACATGCCTATATAAAGGGACATGCATATATAATGGGACATGCCTATATAAAGGGGCATGCCTATATAAAGGGGCATGCCTATTAAAAGGGGCATGCCTATATTAAAGGGACTAATCTCTATTAAGGGACATGCCTATTAAATAGCACATGCCTATTGCAAATGGACAGCCGTGCACCTGGTGATTGGAATGGGTTAGCAGGAGCACATTTGTTTTAATGCCCGTGAACATCCAATAGGGTGTTTTTTTTATGGACCATCAAATAGACCATCTAGGTTGATTCATGGCTTAACATAGTGCTATATATCATTTGGGCAGTATAAATGCCATTTGGACATGGTTCACTGACTTTTGGGTTTGGCAAATGGACATAACATCCTGATTTGGCACTTTCAATACTTTCATATTGCATTTGGACATTTCTTATGGCATTTGCCAATGTTTCATTGACTTTTGACTTCTACTTTTGACTTTCTATGAAATCATATTGCAAATGGACAAAACATATCCCTTATGGACAATAAAAAAAAATACGACAAAAGTATGGTCATACAGTTCTCCTACATGTATAATTGACAACAAAAATCGAAAGAATTTCGAAAAACGGTCCAGAAATTACTTTAAACATGAAATAAAGCGCCTTTGGAACAATGGTTTCCGTCAGCCACAATGGTGGTCATGACGATAGATGGAATATGAACATGTATGTCATTTTTGTTTTGTTATTAAAGTTTAATAGATGACGTTATTACAAAGACATTAGAACGTGAAGAGTTTTCCTAGTATATGTTTGATGTTTATACATTATACGTTGTGTGGATAATGTCCAAATCAGAGGGAATGTTTTGGTAAAGGTGAAATGTGAAGTTAGTTGAGAAAAACCTAGACCTTGCTCTTAATTTGGTACACCCAGAGACCTTCCCCACGTAATTACATCATTATATTCTGACCCATAAGAGTGGCAGTTTGGGGCAAGGCTAGGGTTACAATAGCATAGCTGACAAATTCACCTAAATGTATATTTATTTAGTGTACTTTATTTTTTCTCTCTCTCTTTGAAATCCCCATTTTGGGGATAGTGTGTTGGCCCGTTATACTATGTTCTAATCAATAGTCTATAATGTGTTTTGTCTATGTGTATCTTTTCTCATCATTTTAGCTTTTTAGTAAATAAATATTTAACTAAGATTGGTGTGGTACGAACTCTTTGGTCCGTGCAGATTCACGGGCTATACGACATTCAGATTATGAGACTAATAGAGGTAACTGGTTAATTAGCGGCTGTTGTAAAATCGATATTCTGATATTCTTTGAGTTCATTTGGGAAATAGAAACTCAATAAAACTAGTTTTCCCATGCTGCCCCAGGTTAATGAGTTAATAATTGCTTGATTCAGTTAATCACGCAATTAGAAACTTTTAATCATTTGATGAACAGTCGTCACATTAACTAATACAAGGTCACGACACTCCCTAGCCGGTTCCATTCTCTCCACTGGGATTCTCTGCCTCTAACCCTATTACAAGGGCTGAGTCACTGGCCTACTGGTGCTCTTCCATGCCGTCCCTAGGAGGGGTGCGTCACTTGAGTGGGTTGAGTCACTGCCGTGATCTTCCTGTCTGGGTTGCCCCCCTTTGTGTTGTGCCATGGCAGAGATCTTCGTGGGCTATACTCGGCCTTGTCTTAGGATGGTAAGTTGGTGGTCGAAGATATCCCTCTAGTGGTGTGGGGGCTGTGCTTAGTCAAAGTGGGTGGGGTTATATCCTGCCTGTTTGGCCCTGTCATGGGGTATCGTAGGATCGGGTCACAGTGTCTCCCGACCCCTCCTGTCTCAGCCTCCAGTATTTATGCTGCAGTAGTTTATGTGTCGGGGGGCTAGTTATATCTGGAGTATTGCTCCTGTCTTACCTGTCTTATCTGGTGTCCTGTGTGAATTTAAGTATGCTCTCTCTCTCTCTCTCTCTCTCTCTCTCTTTGTACATAACTTCGTGACATCAGCTGATGTAAGAAGGGCTTTATAAATACATTTGATATATTGATTGATTGACGCCAAAATAAAAGGGGCATGCCTATTTAAAGGGACATGCTTATATAAAGGGATATTCCTGTGTTAAGGTAGATGTCTATTAAAAGCGGCATGCCTGCATTAAGGGACATGCCTATTAATATGCTGTCCCGTCTGCTCCCGCTCCCCCCCTGGCGCTTGAGTGCGCCAGGCTGCCCTGAATCACGCACTCCTATCATCCATTACGCACACCTGCCTTCCCTCGTCACGTGCATCAGCGTTATTGGACTCACCTGGACTCACTCATCACCTGTTTATCTCCTCCCCTATATCTGTCAGTTCCCCTGCTCTGCTCCCTACTGCTGCATTGATTGTCTTTTGTTTGTTTCCTGTTTGCTGACGCTGTTCCTGTCTCGTTCCATGTCCGTAATTTATTAAATGTTTTACTCCCGGTACCTGCTTCGTCTCTCCAGCGTCATGACATGTGACAGAATGCAGCAGCCACCACACAAAGCATTGGGGAGTACTGGTGTTCTGGTTGGTATGGTGGCATCGGCTCTGGATGGAACCAGGGGGTGCCTAGCCAGCTCGTTGGGCTTCCACGCCCGAGCTGGCACAAGAGGTTTCCTTGCCCCGGCACGGATGGCACCCAAACCACGTCGGGCCTCAGCCGGATCGTCAGTTCTTGTTCGCCCAGCCGGTCCAGGAGTTTTTATTTTTGGTGTTTTTTGTTTTGTTGGTGACTGAGCCAGCCCATCGGCCTTTCAGGTTGCCCTGCATCACGCACTCCTATCATCCATTACGCACACTTGCCTTCCCTCGTCACGTGCATCAGCGTTATTGGACTCACCTGGACTCACTCATCACCTGTTTATCTCCTCCCCTATATCTGTCAGTTCCCCTGCTCTGCTCCCTACTGCTGCATTGATTGTCTTTTGTTTGTTTCCTGTTTGCTGACGCTGTTCCTGTCTCGTCTCTGTCCGTTATGCCTCTAATAAGGGACATGCCAATTAAAAGGGACATGCCTATATAATGGGTCATGCCTATATAATGGGGCATGCCTATATAATGGGTCATGCCTATATAATGGGGCATGCCTATATAATGGGGCATGCCTATATAAAGGGGCATGCCTATATAATGGGGCAAAGCCTATATAATGGGACATGCTTATATAAAGGGACATGCCTATATAAAGGGACATGCATCTCTATTAAGGGACATGCCTCTATAATGGGACATGCTTATATAAAGGGACATGCCTATATAAAGGGACATGCCTCTATTAAGGGACATACCTCTATTAAGGGACATGCCTATATAATGGGACATGCCAATTAAAAGGGACATGCCTATATAAAGGGACATGCCAATTAAAAGGGACATGCCTCTATTAAGGGACATGCCAATTAAAAGGGACATGCCTATATAATGGGACATGCTTATATAAAGGGACATGCCTCTATTAAGGGACATGCCAATTAAAAGGGACATGCCTATATAAAGGGACATGCCTATATAATGGGTCATGCCTATATAAAGGGACATGCCTCTATTAAGGGACATGCCAATTAAAAGGGACATGCCTATATAATGGGACATGCCAATTAAAAGGGACATGCCTGTATAAAGGGACATGACTCTATTAAGGGACATGCCAATTAAAAGGGACATGCCTATATAAAGGGACATGCCTCTATTAAGGGACATGCCTCTATTAAGGGACATGCTTATATAAAGGGACATGCCTATATAAAGGGACATACCTATATAATGGGTCATGCCTATATAAAGGGACATGCCTCTATTAAGGGACATGCCAATTAAAAGGGACATGCCTCTATTAAGGGACATGCCTCTATTAAGGGACATGCTTATATAAAGGGACATGCCTCTATTAAGGGACATGCCTCTATTAAGGGACATGACAATTAAAAGGGTCATGCCTATATAATGGGGCATGCCTATATAAAGGGACATGCCAATTAAAAGGGACATGCCTATATAATGGGACATGCCTATATAATGGGACATGCCTACATAATGGGACATGCCTATATAATGGGACATGCCTATATAAAGAGACATGCCTATATAATGGGACATGCCTATATAATGGGACATGCCAATTAAAAGGGACATGCCTATATAAAGGGACATGCCTATATAATGGGACATGCCTATATAATGGGACATGCCTCTATAAAGGGACATGCCTATATAATGGGACATGCCTATATAATGGGACATGCCTATATAATGGGACATGCCAATTAAAAGGGACATGCCTATATAAAGGGACATGCCTCTATTAAGGGACATGCCAATTAAAAGGGACATGCCTATATAAAGGGACATGCTTATATAATGGGACATGCCTATATAATGGGACATGCCTATATAATGTGGCATGCCTATATAATGGGACATGCCTATATAATGGGACATGCCTATATAATGTGGCATGCCTATATAATGGGACATGCCTGTATAATGGGTCATGCCTATATAATGGGACATGCCAATTAAAAGGGACATGCCTCTATTAAGGGACATGCCAATTAAAAGGGACATGCTTATATAAAGGGACATGCCTATATAAAGGGACATGCCTCTATTAAGGGACATGCCAATTAAAAGGGACATGCCAATTAAAAGGGACATGCTTATATAAAGGGACATGCCTATATAATGGGACATGCCTATATAAAGGGACATGCCTATATAAAGGGACATGCCTATATAATGGGACATGCCTATATAATGGGACATGCCTATATAATGGGACATGCCTATATAAAGGGACATGCCTATATAATGGGACATGCTTATATAAAGGGACATGCCTATATAATGGGACATGCCTATATAATGGGACATGCTTATATAAAGGGACATGCCTATATAATGGGACATGCCTCTATTAAGGGACATGCCAATTAAAAGGGACATGCCTATATAAAGGGACATGCCTATATAAAGGGACATGCCTATATAAAGGGACATGCCTCTAATAAGGGACATGCCAATTAAAAGGGACATGCCTATATAATGGGACATGCCTATATAATGGGACATGCTTATATAAAGGGACATGCCTATATAATGGGACATGCCTATATAATGGGACATGCCTATATAAAGGGACATGCCTATATAATGGGACATGCTTATATAATGGGACATGCCTATATAAAGGGACATGCCTATATAATGGGACATGCTTATATAATGGGACATGCCTATATAAAGGGACATGCCTATATAATGGGACATGCTTATATAATGGGACATGCCTATATAATGGGACATGCCTCTATTAAGGGACATGCCAATTAAAAGGGACATGCCTATATAAAGGGACATGCCTCTATTAAGGGACATGCTTATATAAAGGGACATGCCTATATAATGGGACATGCCTATATAAAGGGACATGCCTATATAATGGGACATGCCTATATAATGGGACATGCCTATATAAAGGGACATGCCTATATAATGGGTCATGCCTCTATTAAGGGACATGCCAATTAAAAGGGACATGCCTATATAAAGGGACATGCCTATATAATGGGACATGCTTATATAAAGGGACATGCCTATATAATGGGACATGCTTATATAATGGGACATGCCTATATAATGGGACATGCCTCTATTAAGGGACATGCCAATTAAAAGGGACATGCCTATATAAAGGGACATGCCTATATAATGGGACATGTTTATATAAAGGGACATGCCTATATAAAGGGACATGAATATATAATGGGACATGCCTATATAATGGGACATGCCTATATAATGGGACATGCCTATATAAAGGGACATGCCTATATAATGGGACATGCTTATATAATGGGACATGCCTATATAATGGGACATGCCTCTATTAAGGGACATGCCAATTAAAAGGGACATGCCTATATAAAGGGACATGCCTATATAAAGGGACATGCCTATATAAAGGGACATGCCTATATAATGGGACATGCCTATATAATGGGACATGCTTATATAAAGGGACATGCCTATATAAAGGGACATGCCTATATAATGGGACATGCCTATATAATGGTACATGCTTATATAAAGGGACATGCTTATATAAAGGGACATGCCTATATAATGGGACATGCCTATATAATGGGACATGCCTATATAAAGGGACATGCCTATATAAAGGGACATGCCTATATAATGGGACATGCCTATATAATGGGACATGCCTATATAAAGGGACATGCCTATATAATGGGGCATGCCTATATAATGGGACATGCTTATATAATGGGACATGCCTATATAATGGGACATGCCTATATAATGGGACATGCCTATATAAAGGGACATGCCTATATAATGGGACATGCCTATATAAAGGGACATGCTTATATAAAGGGACATGCTTATATAATGGGACATGCTTATATAATGGGACATGCCTATATAATGGGACATGCCTATATAATGGGACATGCCTATATAATGGGACATGCTTATATAAAGGGACATGCCTATATAATGGGACATGCCTATATAATGGGACATGCTTATATAAAGGGACATGCCTATATAATGGGACATGCCTCTATTAAGGGACATGCCAATTAAAAGGGACATGCCTATATAAAGGGACATGCCTATATAAAGGGACATGCCTATATAAAGGGACATGCCTCTAATAAGGGACATGCCAATTAAAAGGGACATGCCTATATAATGGGACATGCCTATATAATGGGACATGCTTATATAAAGGGACATGCCTATATAAAGGGACATGAATATATAATGGGACATGCCTATATAAAGGGACATGCCTATATAATGGGACATGCCTATATAAAGGGACATGCCTATATAAAGGGACATGCTTATATAATGGGACATGCCTATATAAAGGGACATGCCTATATAATGGGACATGCTTATATAATGGGACATGCCTATATAATGGGACATGCCTCTATTAAGGGACATGCCAATTAAAAGGGACATGCCTATATAAAGGGACATGCCTCTATTAAGGGACATGCTTATATAAAGGGACATGCCTATATAATGGGACATGCCTATATAAAGGGACATGCCTATATAATGGGACATGCCTATATAATGGGACATGCCTATATAAAGGGACATGCCTATATAATGGGTCATGCCTCTATTAAGGGACATGCCAATTAAAGGGACATGCCTATATAAAGGGACATGCCTATATAATGGGACATGCTTATATAAAGGGACATGCCTATATAATGGGACATGCTTATATAATGGGACATGCCTATATAATGGGACATGCCTCTATTAAGGGACATGCCAATTAAAAGGGACATGCCTATATAAAGGGACATGCCTATATAATGGGACATGTTTATATAAAGGGACATGCCTATATAAAGGGACATTAATATATAATGGGACATGCCTATATAATGGGACATGCCTATATAATGGGACATGCCTATATAAAGGGACATGCCTATATAATGGGACATGCTTATATAATGGGACATGCCTATATAATGGGACATGCCTCTATTAAGGGACATGCCAATTAAAAGGGACATGCCTATATAAAGGGACATGCCTATATAAAGGGACATGCCTATATAAAGGGACATGCCTATATAATGGGACATGCCTATATAATGGGACATGCTTATATAAAGGGACATGCCTATATAAAGGGACATGCCTATATAATGGGACATGCCTATATAATGGTACATGCTTATATAAAGGGACATGCCTATATAAAGGGACATGCCTATATAATGGGACATGCCTATATAATGGGACATGCCTATATAAAGGGACATGCCTATATAAAGGGACATACCTATATAATGGGACATGCCTATATAATGGGACATGCCTATATAAAGGGACATGCCTATATAATGGGGCATGCCTATATAATGGGACATGCTTATATAATGGGACATGCCTATATAATGGGACATGCCTATATAATGGGACATGCCTATATAAAGGGACATGCCTATATAATGGGACATGCCTATATAAAGGGACATGCCTATATAATGGGACATGCTTATATAATGGGACATGCCTATATAATGGGGCATGCCTATATAATGGGACATGCCTATATAAAGGGACATGCCTCTATAAAGGGACATGCCTATATAATGGGACATGCCTATATAATGGGACATGCCTATATAAAGGGACATGCCTATATAAAGGGACATGCCTATATAATGGGACATGCCTATATAATGGTACATGCTTATATAAAGGGACATGCCTATATAATGGGACATGCTTATATAAAGGGACATGCCTATATAAAGGGACATGCCTATATAATGGGACATGCTTATATAAAGGGACATGCCTATATAATGGGACATGCTTATATAATGGGACATGCCTATATAATGGGACATGCTTATATAAAGGGACATGCCTATATAATGGGACATGCTTATATAATGGGACATGCCTATATAATGGGGCATGCCTATATAATGGGACATGCTTATATAATGGGACATGCCTATATAATGGGACATGCCTATATAATGGGACATGCCTATATAAAGGGACATGGCTATATAATGGGACATGCCTATATAAAGGGACATGCCTATATAATGGGACATGCTTATATAATGGGACATGCCTATATAATGGGACATGCCTATATAATGGGACATGCCTATATAAAGGGACATGCCTATATAAAGGGACATGCCTATATAATGGGACATGCCTATATAATGGGACATGCCTATATAATGGGACATGCCTATATAATGGGACATGCCTATATAATGGGACATGCCTATATAATGTGGCATGCCTATATAATGGGACATGCTTATATAAAGGGACATGCCTATATAATGGGACATGCCTATATAATGGGACATGCCTATATAAAGGGACATGCCTATATAATGGGACATGCCTATATAATGGGACATGCCTATATAAAGGGACATGCCTATATAATGGGACATGCCTATATAAAGGGACATGCCTATATAATGGGACATGCTTATATAATGGGACATGCCTATATAATGGGACATGCCTATATAATGGGACATGCCTATATAAAGGGACATGCCTATATAATGGGACATGCTTATATAATGGGACATGCCTATATAATGGGACATGCTTATATAATGGGACATGCCTATATAAAGGGACATGCCTATATAAAGGGACATGCCTATATAATGGGACATGCCTATATAATGGGACATGCCTATATAATGGGACATGCCTATATAATGTGGCATGCCTATATAATGGGACATGCCTATATAATGGGACATGCCTATATAATGGGACATGCCTATATAATGGGACATGCCTATATAATGTGGCATGCCTATATAATGGGACATGCCTATATAATGGGACATGCCTATATAATGGGACATGCTTATATAAAGGACATGCTTATATAATGGGACATGCCTATATAATGGGACATGCCTGTTTTAAGGGACATGCCTATATAATGTGGCATGCCTATATAATGGGACATGCTTATATAAAGGGACATGCCTATATAATGGGACATGCCTATATAATGGGACATGCCTATATAAAGGGACATGCCTATATAATGGGACATGCCTATATAATGGGACATGCCTATATAATGGGACATGCTTATATAAAGGGACATGCTTATATAATGGGACATGCCTATATAATGGGACATGCTTATATAAAGGGACATGCCTATATAATGGGACATGCTTATATAAAGGGACATGCCTATATAATGGGACATGCCTGTTTTAAGGGACATGCCTATATAATGGGACATGCCTGTTTTAAGGGACATGCCTATATAATGGGACATGCCTGTTTTAAGGGACATGCCTATATAATGGGACATGCCTGTTTTAAGGGACATGCCTATATAATGGGACATGCCTGTTTTAAGGGACATGCCTATATAATGGGACATGCCTATATAATGGGACATGCCTATATAATGGGACATGCCTATATAATGGGACATGCCTATATAATGGGACATGCCTATATAATGGCACATGCCTATATAATGGGACATGCCTATATAATGGGACATGCCTATATAATGGGACATGCCAATATAATGGGACATGCTTATATAATGGGACATGCCTATATAATGGGACATGCTTATATAATGGGACATGCCTATATAATGGGACATGTCTGTTTTAAGGACATGCCTATATAATGGGACATGCCTATATAATAGGACATGCCTATATAATGGGACATGCCTATATAATGGGACATGCCTATATAATGGGACATGCCTATATAATGGGACATGCCTATATAATGGGACATGCCTATATAATGGGACATGCCTATATAATAGGACATGCCTATATAATGGGACATGCCTATATAATGGGACATGCCTATATAATGGGACATGCCTATATAATGGGACATGCCTATATAATGGGACATGCCTATATAATGGGACATGCCTATATAATGGGACATGCCTATATAATGGGACATGCCTATATAATGTGGCATGCCTATATAATGGGACATGCTTATATAAAGGGACATGCCTATATAATGGGACATGCCTATATAATGGGACATGCCTATATAAAGGGACATGCCTATATAATGGGACATGCCTATATAATGGGACATGCCTATATAAAGGGACATGCCTATATAATGGGACATGCCTATATAAAGGGACATGCCTATATAATGGGACATGCTTATATAATGGGACATGCCTATATAATGGGACATGCCTATATAATGGGACATGCCTATATAAAGGGACATGCCTATATAATGGGACATGCTTATATAATGGGACATGCCTATATAATGGGACATGCTTATATAATGGGACATGCCTATATAAAGGGACATGCCTATATAAAGGGACATGCCTATATAATGGGACATGCCTATATAATGGGACATGCCTATATAATGGGACATGCCTATATAATGTGGCATGCCTATATAATGGGACATGCCTATATAATGGGACATGCCTATATAATGGGACATGCCTATATAATGGGACATGCCTATATAATGTGGCATGCCTATATAATGGGACATGCCTATATAATGGGACATGCCTATATAATGGGACATGCTTATATAAAGGGACATGCTTATATAATGGGACATGCCTATATAATGGGACATGCCTGTTTTAAGGGACATGCCTATATAATGTGGCATGCCTATATAATGGGACATGCTTATATAAAGGGACATGCCTATATAATGGGACATGCCTATATAATGGGACATGCCTATATAAAGGGACATGCCTATATAATGGGACATGCCTATATAATGGGACATGCCTATATAATGGGACATGCTTATATAAAGGGACATGCTTATATAATGGGACATGCCTATATAATGGGACATGCTTATATAAAGGGACATGCCTATATAATGGGACATGCTTATATAAAGGGACATGCCTATATAATGGGACATGCCTGTTTTAAGGGACATGCCTATATAATGGGACATGCCTGTTTTAAGGGACATGCCTATATAATGGGACATGCCTGTTTTAAGGGACATGCCTATATAATGGGACATGCCTGTTTTAAGGGACATGCCTATATAATGGGACATGCCTGTTTTAAGGGACATGCCTATATAATGGGACATGCCTATATAATGGGACATGCCTATATAATGGGACATGCCTATATAATGGGACATGCCTATATAATGGGACATGCCTATATAATGGCACATGCCTATATAATGGGACATGCCTATATAATGGGACATGCCTATATAATGGGACATGCCAATATAATGGGACATGCTTATATAATGGGACATGCCTATATAATGGGACATGCTTATATAATGGGACATGCCTATATAATGGGACATGTCTGTTTTAAGGGACATGCCTATATAATGGGACATGCCTATATAATAGGACATGCCTATATAATGGGACATGCCTATATAATGGGACATGCCTATATAATGGGACATGCCTATATAATGGGACATGCCTATATAATGGGACATGCCTATATAATGGGACATGCCTATATAATAGGACATGCCTATATAATGGGACATGCCTATATAATGGGACATGCCTATATAATGGGACATGCCTATATAATGGGACATGCCTATATAATGGGACATGCCTATATAATGGGACATTACGTCAGAAAAAAAAGGAAACACCTCCACATACTGTATCCATCCATCCATAGACTTCTCATCGTTGACTTCACCTTGTTGACTTCTCATCGTTGACTTCACCTTGTTGACTTCTCATAGTTGTCAGTGGAAAGAAAGTGTCCCCAAACACAACTCAGCCCAGTGTGAAAAAAATGTGTTTCAGGTGCTAACGGCTGAGTAGGGAAAAGCACTGTTTTCTGGATGAAGTGGTCAATATGTATTATGTTTCCCAGAGAGAGAGAGAGAAAGAAACCAACACAGCAGTTGTCTCTAGAGCATGGTTATTTATGGCTCTGGTTGTCTCCTTTACTCAGTCACATCCAAGGCTTTTGGATGCTGTTTGAGGTGACTTTATCAGACAGGTTTCCCACATGACTCACTTCAACACACACAATGCCTGTTACAAAATGGATAGAGATGTGATACTTTGAAAGAGGAGATATTATCATTATAACTATGTAAACAAAGGAAACCGTAGTCTTCACATGTAGGTTCTTCCAAGATGGCGTCTTTGTCTTGTCGTGTATATCTCTTTTTTTCTTCGGATTTTCTTCACATAAATATTTCCAATATTTTAAATATCAACATACCAACTCCAACATGCTCTCCTGCAACTCGCCTCACCCAATGTGGTGTGGATCTGCTAGTTTCTTTACATACCTTAAGGGAAGAATTCGGCAGTACCTGTATGGTTAGTGAGAAAGTCCATATTGCAAATGTACGGTCCCTTACTAGACGTCCGAAATCGTTTGTAAAATTCGCGGACGGCGTCGGGCCGAGCGGCAGGGCCGGACCTACCAGGAAGTCATCAAATGAACGTTGTCGGACATTCGGTTTCCGTTTTACAAAAATAATAAGATTTATGTCATTTTTCCCATGTCCCGGAAATTCCCACAAGAGGGCATAAGCAATCATATGGCTATTGCTACAAAACATCACGATTCACGACGGGGCCTTATCTCGAAAACTGAAAATATTTAGAAGCCGAAACTCGGTGAGCGTAGGGGCGGCATAATGGGCAGTTGGCCCCGAACAAGATGGCGTCTAGGCCTCAACGGTTTTTGAGTTATGGCCATTTATCTGGGATTAAAGGTCCAAAATGAAAATAGAGAAATTATTTTTCCACTTCACGTCAAAGTCAAGGAGCCTCCGGTGTCAATAAAAAAGAACCAGCCATTTATCTATCGTCATTTAAGAGAAATCGTACAACGACACCTTGGTGATGTTCACGGATAGGTGTTTTTTTTTTCAACGGTTACAGATCCAGTTGCAGGTTGTTCTTACGAATCTTTTTAAAGTGTGCTGCGGAGCTCTGCGAGATTTCTGTGATTTTCTATGATTTTCTGAAATAACACACACTCACTAAACCCTCCGTAAATAACTCAGTTCTTAACGTAAAGACTTAAAACTCGGGATTCTGTAAAGGCATACCCCAATCATGATATGAGTTTATTTATAGCTTCCTGTGCCAACCGGAAGTGCCTTTAATGGTGTCACAGTGGCAGTTTCCATGGGTTAAAAAGGTCAGATCTTTTCAAAACTTCATATGTGTGACTAGGTAACCCTCATGAACTGTAAATCAGTCATTTCTCCCAGCAGATGTCAAAGAAAAGCTCTCACACGCACACACAGCAAGGATGGAGTGAAAAAGTGTGGTTCTTAAAGACACAGAGAGCAGGCAATGGCATAAACATAATGTCTAGGCCGTGCCGAGTTCAACGAGATATCCCGCTTGACCGTAGCTCGCTCGGTCTGAGCGCAGCGACCATTAGAAAAGTAGGCCCAAAATGAAGCCTGCCCCACAACGTCATTTGCTTTTGGGTGACAGTGAGAGAACCGTTAGGGTGAGAAGCACAATTCGACCTCAGGTATGTTCCTAAGGTCCTTCCGATCCGTGCAAGCCTAACGTTGACAGTGTGGCATTAACCCTTAATAGTTAAAAGATGGTGTTTACTTCAAAAAGTTTGCATTGATTTCTCTCCCCATAGGAATACATTGCCTTTACCCCTAAATTCAACCTGAAGTCTATATGGGTTATGAATGCCGTATGAACCTGTCTTTGGTAACAGTCCATCAGGCCAGTATGAGGTCTACCTGTGTTGATTCTAAGCTTCCTGGACCAACCGGAAGTGGTTAAAATCACCCTAAAAGTGTTTTTCCATTACCTGCCTGCAGTTTGATAGACATAGTGCATTCAACCCTGTGTAAATCAGTCAATTCTTAACGTAAGGACTTAAAACTCAGGATTCTGTAAAAGCATAGCCCAGTGAGGATATGTGTTGACTTATAGCTTCCTGTGCCAACCGGAAGTGCCTTAATTGGTGTCTCAGGGGCTGTTTCGAGGGGTTAAAAAGTCAGATCTGTCCAAAACTTCATATGTGTGATTAGGCAACCCCCATGAACTGTAAATCAGTCATTTTTCCCATAAAATTTCAAAGGAAAACTAAATCACACAGACACACAACTTGGAAGGAGGGACGTATTGGGGGTTGTAGAGACAGACAGTGCCTCCAATAGTTAGCTTTGTTCGAGCTAAAAAAGAACCGTCAGACCTAGAGTTCGAAACTTTAGAAACCTGTTCTAGACCTCGGGTCGATAGTGCGTGGTGAGTTAGGTGGCTCTAGAAGGTTCTCGGACCGAGAAATAGCCTCGTACATTTGCAATGATTTCAATTCATTTTGACCATTACGAAAATGGCGACATTTAGAAAAGTCTCAGAGACACAAGACTAGGTGCATTGGAACCGGCTCGGCCCATAGAGACGGACCCCAACGTTTCGGTCCGATCGCTCATTCAAGGACCCCATAGCAAGGCATGGAAAAAGTGGATTTTCAGCACCAATTAGGGTTTTACTCGGGCACCGAAGGACCTATCGAGCCGAAACTCGGGATTCGGGGTCGCCTCACATAGGCCTTCACATAATGTCTGACCTGGACCCGCAGCTAGAACGTAACTATGTGTTTTACGTTTTTATTATGTTTTAAACTAATGGCGCTGTGAATTATGGGCCTGCTCTGACATATGTGATAGTTGGCTTCTAAATGAGTTGGAAAAAGTGGGTTTGGTGTCAATTGGTATCAGTTTGGTGTCAGAATGACATCTAATTGACTGGTGGACACTGACTTGCTAGTTGACTTTTGTACATTAGCAATATGTTTAAACGGAGAGGGACCATCACCAAAATGGCATTCTGAAATCAACACAAAAAATGGCATCACCATAGTCTCCAGGCTGTGCAGAGTTCAACGAGACGCCCCGCTTGACCGTAGCTCGCTCTGAGTGCAGCGACCTTGAAAAAAAAAAGAAGGCGCAAAAGGAAGCCTGGCCCTCAATGTCATTTGCTTTTGGGTGACAGTGAGAGAACCGTTAGGGTGAGAAGCACAATTCGACCTCAGGTACGTTCCTGAGGTCCTCCCGATCCGTGCAAGCCTAACCTTGACCATGTGGCATTAACCCTTAATAGTTAAAATAAGGTGTTTACTTCAAAGAGTTTGCATTGACTTCTCTCCCCATAGGAATACATTGCCTGCACCCCTAAATTCAACCTGAAGCCTATGTGGGTTATGAATGACTTATGAACCTGTCTTCTATGACAGTCCATCAGACCACTATGAGGTCTACCTGTGCCAATTATAAGCTTCCTGAAGCAACCGGAAGTGGTTGAAATCACCTTATCAGTGTTGATCCATACACTGCATGCAGTTTGATAGACATAGTGCATTCAACCCTGTGTAGATCAGTCAATTCTTAACTTAAAGACTTAAAACTCAGGATTCTGTAAGTGGCTATGTCAATCAAGACATGTGTTTACTTATAGCTTCCTGTGCCAACCGGAAGTGCCTTTAATTGGGTCACACTGTCTGTTTTGAAGGGTTAGAAAAGTCACATCTCTCCAAAACTTCATATGTGTGACCAGGTAACCCTCCTAAACTGTAAATCAGTCATTTCTCCCAGCAGATGTCAAAGAAAAGCTCTCACACGCACACACAGCAAGGATGGAGTGAAAAAGTGTGGTTCTTAAAGACACAGAGAGCAGGCAATGGCATAAACATAATGTCTAGGCCGTGCCGAGTTCAACGAGATATCCCGCTTGACCGTAGCTCGCTCGGTCTGAGCGCAGCGACCATTAGAAAAGTAGGCCCAAAATGAAGCCTGCCCCACAACGTCATTTGCTTTTGGGTGACAGTGAGAGAACCGTTAGGGTGAGAAGCACAATTCGACCTCAGGTACGTTCCTAAGGTCCTTCCGATCCGTGCAAGCCTAACGTTGACCGTGTGGCATTAACCCTTAATAGTTAAAAGAAGGTGTTTACTTCAAATAGTTTGCATTGATTTCTCTCCCCATAGGAATACATTGCCTTTACCCCTAAATTCAACCTGAAGTCTATATGGGTTATGAATGCCGTATGAACCTGTCTTTGGTAACAGTCCATCAGGCCAGTATGAGGTCTACCTGTGTTGATTCTAGGCTTCCTGGACCAACCGGAAGTGGTTAAAATCACCCTAAAAGTGTTTTTCCATTACCTGCCTGCAGTTTGATAGACATAGTGCATTCAACCCTGTGTAAATCAGTCAATTCTTAACGTAAGGACTTAAAACACAGGATTCTGTAAAAGCATAGCCCAGTGAGGATATGTGTTGACTTATAGCTTCCTGTGCCAACCGGAAGTGCCTTAATTGGTGTCTCAGGGGCTGTTTCGAGGGGTTAAAAAGTCAGATCTGTCCAAAACTTCATATGTGTGATTAGGCAACCCCCATGAACTGTAAATCAGTCATTTTTCCCATAAAATTTCAAAGGAAAACTAAATCACACAGACACACAACTTGGAAGGAGGGACGTATTGGGGGTTGTAGAGACAGACAGTGCCTCCAATAGTTAGCTTTGTTCGAGCTAAAAAGAACCGTCAGACCTAGAGTTCCGAAACTTTAGAAACCTGTTCTAGACCTCGGGTCGATAGTGCGTGGTGAGTTAGGTGGCTCTAGAAGGTTCTCGGACCGAGAAATAGCCTCGTACATTTGCAATGATTTCAATTCATTTTGACCATTACGAAAATGGCGACATTTAGAAAAGTCTCAGAGACACAAGACTAGGTGCATTGGAACCGGCTCGGCCCATAGAGACGGACCCCAACGTTTCGGTCCGATAGCTCATTCAAGGACCCCATAGCAAGGCATGGAAAAAGTGGATTTTCAGCACCAATTAGGGTTTTACTCGGGCACCGAAGGACCTATCGAGCCGAAACTCGGGATTCGGGGTCGCCTCACATAGGCCTTCACATAATGTCTGACCTGGACCCGCAGCTAGAACGTAACTATGTGTTTTACGTTTTTATTATGTTTTAAACTAAAGGCGCTGTGAATTATGGGCCTGCTCTGACATATATGATAGTTGGCTTCTAAATGAGTTGGAAAAAGTGGGTTTGGTGTCAATTGGTATCAGTTTGGTGTCAAAATGACATCTAATTGACTGATGGACACTGACTTGCTAGTTGACTTATGTACATTAGCAATATGTTTAAACGGAGAGGGACCATCACCAAAAGTGACATTCTGAAATCAACCCTAACGAGCCATGGAGATGAACCAGAATCACTGCCCAGCTATCCCGAGTTCATCGGGCCAGTCAATTTCACATTCCTGCAGGATTTTTATAGCATGACAAATTCGTGATGGTACCTGCCCATTGAACCATATTGCAAATGCACAGTGACTTTGCAAAAGTGAGAAAACATAAACAAATGGACATGATGAAATCAACACAACGCGTGATGGAAATGTACAACTATCACTGCTCAGCCATCCTGTGTTCATCAGACCAGTCAATTTTGCATTTTTGAGCATGTCAAATTTCATATGGTAAATGCACATTGAAACATATTGCAAATGCGCGCACTTGCAATATGATTCTATAGTGTAAAAACATCACCTAATGGACATGATGAAATCAACACAACGAGTGATGGAAATGTACAACTATCACTGCTCGGCCATCCTGTGTCCATCAGACCAGTCAATTTAGCATTTTTGAGCATGTCAAATTTCATATGGTAAATGCACATTGAAACATATTGCAAATGCGCGTGCACTTGCAATATGATTCTATAGTGAAAAAACATCAACTAATGTTCACGATGAAATCAACACAACGAGTGATGGAAATGTACAACTATCACTGCTCGGCCATCCTGTGTCCATCAGACCAGTCAATTTTGCATTTTTGAGCATGTCAAATTTCATATGGTAAATGCACATTGAAACATATTGCAAATGCGCGCGCACTTGCAATATGATTCTATAGTGTAAAAACATCACCTAATGGACATGATGAAATCAACACAACGAGTGATGGAAATGTACAACTATCACTGCCCGGCCATCCTGTGTTCCCATAGCGAGCATTAATATCAGAATGACCGGTAAATGCATTTACAACCATATTTTTATTTTTGGGTTACCAGTTGCACAACAATGCACGTGCATTTGCAATATGATTCTATAGTGAAAAACATCACCTAATGGACATGATGAAATCAACACAACAAGTGATGGAAATGTACAACTATCACTGCTCGGCCATCCTGTGTTCATCAGACCAGTCAATTTCACATTCCTGCAGGATTTTTATAGCATGACAAATTCGTGATGGTACCTGCCCATTGAACCATATTGCAAATGCACAGTGACTTTGCAAAAGTGAGAAAACATAAACAAATGGACATGATGAAATCAACACAACAGGTGATGGAAATGTACAACTATCACTGCTCAGCCATCCTGTGTTCATCAGACCAGTCAATTTTGCATTTTTGAGCATGTCAAATTTCATATGGTAAATGCACATTGAAACATATTGCAAATGCGCGTGCACTTGCAATATGATTCTATAGTGAAAAACATCACCTAATGGACATGATGAAATCAACACAACGAGTGATGGAAATGTACAACTATCACTGCTCGGCCATCCTGTGTCCATCAGACCAGTCAATTTTGCATTTTTGAGCATGTCAAATTTCATATGGTAAATGCACATTGAAACATATTGCAAATGCGCGCGCACTTGCAATATGATTCTATAGTGTAAAAACATCACCTAATGGACATGATGAAATCAACACAACGAGTGATGGAAATGTACAACTATCACTGCCCGGCCATCCTGTGTTCCCATAGCGAGCATTAATATCAGAATGACCGGTAAATGCATTTACAACCATATTTTAATTTTTGGGTTACCAGTTGCACAACAATGCACGTGCATTTGCAATATGATTCTATAGTGAAAAACATCACCTAATGGACATGATGAAATCAACACAACAAGTGATGGAAATGTACAACTATCACTGCTCGGCCATCCTGTGTTCATCAGACCAGTCAATTTCACATTCCTGCAGGATTTTTATAGCATGACAAATTCGTGATGGTACCTGCCCATTGAACCATATTGCAAATGCACAGTGACTTTGCAAAAGTGAGAAAACATAAACAAATGGACATGATGAAATCAACACAACAGGTGATGGAAATGTACAACTATCACTGCTCAGCCATCCTGTGTTCATCAGACCAGTCAATTTTGCATTTTTGAGCATGTCAAATTTCATATGGTAAATGCACATTGAAACATATTGCAAATGCGCGTGCACTTGCAATATGATTCTATAGTGAAAAAACATCACCTAATGGACATGATGAAATCAACACAACGAGTGATGGAAATGTACAACTATCACTGCTCGGCCATCCTGTGTCCATCAGACCAGTCAATTTTGCATTTTTGAGCATGTCAAATTTCATATGGTAAATGCACATTGAAACATATTGCAAATGCGCGCGCACTTGCAATATGATTCTATAGTGTAAAAACATCACCTAATGGACATGATGAAATCAACACAACGAGTGATGGAAATGTACAACTATCACTGCCCGGCCATCCTGTGTTCCCATAGCGAGCATTAATATCAGAATGACCGGTAAATGCATTTACAACCATATTTTTATTTTTGGGTTACCAGTTGCACAACAATGCACGTGCATTTGCAATATGATTCTATAGTGTAAAAACATCACCTAACGGAGATGATGAAATCAACACAACGAGTGATGGAAATGTACAACTATCACTGCTCGGCCATCCTGTGTTCATCAGACCAGTCAATTTTGCATTTTTGAGCAAGGTCAAATTTCATATGGTAAATGCACATTGAAACATATTGCAAATGCACGTGCACTTGCAATATGATTATATAGTGAAAAAACATCACAAAATGGACATGATGAAGTCAACACAACGAGTGATGGAAAGGAACAACTATCACTGCCCGGCCATCCCGAGTTCATCAGGCCAGTCAATTTTGCATTTCTGCAGGATTTTTTGAGCATGTCAAATTTCTTACGTCATTTGGCCCACAAAAAAAAATCCTTATGCACAATTTAAAAAATATATAAAAAACTATGATAATAAAATTGGACAAAAGTATATTCATACAGTTCTTACACATGTGTAATTGACAAAAAAATTGAAAGAATTTCAAAAAACGGTCCAGAAAGCACTTTTTAAGGGTGTGTGAAGTTTTTACAAAATTTTGACATTTTTGACTTTTGACTTTGACTTCCTATGAAATCATATTGGAATTGGACAAAACATATTCCTTATGCGCATGTAAAAAAAAAAAAAAAATTATGATAATAAAATTGGACAAAAGTATATTCATACAGTTCTTACACATGTGTAATTGACAAAAATCGAAAGAATTTCGAAAACGGTCCAGAAAGCACTTTTTTATGGGTGTGTGAAGTTTTTTACAAAATTTTGACATTTTTGACTTTTGACTTTGACTTCCTATGAAATCATATTGGAATTGGACAAAACATATTCCTTATGCGCATATAAAAAAATTAAAAAATTATGATAATAAAATTGGACAAAAGTATATTCATACAGTTCTTACACATGTGTAATTGACAAAAAATCGAAAGAATTTCGAAAAACGGTCCAGAAAGCACTTTTTAAGGGGTGATAAGTTTTTGAAAAAAAAGTTCATTTTTTCAAAATTTTACTTTTGGACATTAATTTGGGTTACATATCCAATATGAAAAACCCCGGTGGAGCGCATTTGCCCCCTGTTGAATTTTTAAAGTGTTACAACTGGCAATTACCATATGGCATTTGCAATACACTTTGGATGAATCAACGCCGAATTGGGTGGTATTGGCCAATGTGTATATGGTTTGTCCGATGCCAATGACATGCCATTCATTTTTGTCCAATACAGGGGGGTATTCCCTTACTTTAGAACTGGAACCCCCCAAGTCAGCTAGCAGTCATCAGCTAACCTTTATCCCGGACAACTGCTGCCAGTCTGCACAGCGCGATTCAACCCAGTCCACATCTGAGGATTCCTATAGCAAGTTCTGAATCTTTTCACCTGGATCATTGCAGCTAGCTAGATATCCGAGTGGCTACTCCAGGCTAACGTCTCTGTCCCGAAGCAAGCACCAATTAGCCTGGAGCTAACCTTTGCTAGGCCTGGATCCCTTTTACTGCCGATACGGAGCCCCGCCGATCCTTCATGACTTGTCTACCATTGTAACCCGCCCGAGTTGGTTCTCAACAGGCTCCTCTGTCGTGACGTCCCCTGAATGCCCATCTGCTAGCCTGCTCGTCATGGCCCGCTAGCTGTCTAGAGCATATTGGACTGTTAGCTGAAGAGGTCCATCAGCCACTCCTTGGGATACAATACCTATTTAGCCAATTGGCCTGGACCCTTTTACTACACAGAGCTCTGCCAATCCATTACGACTGTCCTGCCGAGGTAACCGCCTGAGGGGGCTACAACTGACTCTTCCATCTCGTTCCCTAAGGCCCTTCTGCTAGCCTGCTAGCCCCATGTGATGTGTTGATCTCACCTGGTTTAAATGGTGTCTCTAGTGACAATACCTCTCTCATCGTCACTCAATGCCTTGGTTTACCTCCACTGTATTCACATCCTACCAAACCCTTGTCTGTACATTATGCCTTGAATCTATTCTTCCGTGCCCAGAAACCTGCTCCTTTTACTCTCTGTTCCGAACGCACTAGACGACCAGTTCTTATAGCCTTTAGCTGTACCCTTATCCTACTCCTTCTCTGTTTCCCTGGTGATGTAGAGGTTAATCCAAGCCCTGCAGTGCCTAGCTCCCTCCCATTCCCCAGTCACTCTCATTTGTTGACCTCTGTAAACGTTAAAGCCTTGATTTCATTCATGTTATCAATAGAAGCCTCCTCCCTTTTATTCACTGCTTTAGCACACTCTGCCAACCCGGATGTCCTAGCTGTGTCTAAATCCTGGCTCCGGAAGGACACCAAAAACCCTGAAATTTCCACCCCTAATTATAACATTTTCCGACAAGATAAAACTGCCAAAGGAGGCGGAGTTGCAATCTACTGCAGAGATAGCGTGCAGAGTCCTGTCATACTATCCAGGCCTGTGCCCAAACAATTTGAGATTCTACTTTTAAAAATGCACCTTTCCAGAAACAAGTCTCTGACCGTTGCTGCTTGCTATGGACCACCTTCTGCCCCCAGCTGTGCCCTGGACATCTATCATCAGAGTTTGTACTGTTAGGTGACCTAAACTGGGACATGCTTAACACCCCGGCCGTCCTACATTCTAAGCTAGATGCCCTTAATCTAACACAAATGATCAATGAACCTACCAGGTACAACCCCAAATCCGTAAACATGGGCACCCTCATAGATATCATCCTATCCAACCTGCTCTCCAAATACACCTCTCCTGTCTTCAACCAAGATCTCAGCGATCACTGCCTCATTGCCTGCAACCATAATGGGTCTACGGTCAAACGACCACCCCTCATCACTGTCAAACATTCCCTAAAATACTTAAGCAAGCAGGCCTTTCTAATCGACCTGGCCTTGTCACGGTTCATGAATCCACTGCCTCTCTCTTTCTCTTTCTCTCTCTCTCTCTCTCTCTCTCTCTGTCTCTCTCTCTCTCTCTCTCTCTCTCTCTCTCTCTCTCTCGTGTTTGTGTGGGCGTGGTTCCCAATCTCGGCCTGATTGTCTGCGCCAGCTGGAACCACTTATCTTCCCTTTATATGTTCTGTAACCAGTGTTTCTTGTTGTCAGATCGTTGTTACTTCCTGAGGTTGTGTCGTGTGTCTGTGCTCTTCTCTCGCCGCCCTTGTGTGGATTATCTGCTGTGCTCCTTCCTACCCATCCGGACACACTCCCTGGATTTCTCAGCACGCTATCATTGGAAGATGCGCCCTAGTCCCTGGGTCGGATTCCGTCTGAGTACAGTCTGTCTGTCCTGTTGCTGTTGTAAACTATATTCATTAAACCATCGTTGCTTGCATCTTGCATCCGCCTCTGTGTTGTCACAGAACGATCTGACCAGACCATGGATGCAGCGAGTTCAACGAGTCTGACCGAATTCATTTCCCGCAGTATCACGAGAATGGATCAACAAGAGGAGAACATCTCCAACACAGGTCGGGCAGTACAAGCCCTTGCGACGCAGGTAGCCCAGCTGATCCAACAATTACAACATCTGAGGGGTTCCGCTGCGCCACCTACACCGGCAGTTCAACCCGCCCCGCCAGAGCCGGATTCCCAGCTAGAGCCACGGCTACCGACACCAGAGGGTTATTCAGGTGATCCTGACTATTGCAGAGCCTTTCTTACGAGATGTTCCATGCATTTCTCGTTGCAGCCACGGACCTTCAACCGTGAACAGTCTAAGGTAGCATTCGTACTCACACTGCTATCAGGCAAAGCGGCTCTTTGGGGAACGGCGGTGTGGGCGAACCAGGACCCATGCTGCACCTCTTTCCAGACACTCTCCGAGGAGATGAGAAGGGTCTTCGATCGGGCCGTGGCGGGTAGGGAGGCGGCCAGACTACTCGCTGACCTTCGCCAAGGAGACCGTTCAGTATCGGAATACTCCATCCAATTCCGCACTCTGGCCGCAGAGTGTCAGTGGAACGAGGAGGCGCAGTGGGACATGTTCCTGCATGGGCTGGAGGACCGGATCCAGAAGGAGATTTATGTTCTGGACCTTCCCAGGAGTTTAAACGGACTAGTGGAACTAGCCTTGAGGGTCGACGCTCGTCTGAGTCGTATTGGCCGCCGAGCATGCCCTAACAGACCGTATAACGACACGGAGGGCGGGCAGGCCAGCGGCGGGAACACGGCCAGTTCAGCCTCCGCTCACGAACCCATGCAGCTGGGGAGAGCTCGCCTCTCCCGGGAAGAGAGGGAGAGGCGGAGATCCCAAGGACTCTGTCTCTACTGTGGTAGAGCGGGCCACTTTATCCACTCCTGCCCGGTAAAAGATCAGGCCCGGTAGTAAACATGAGGCTACTATCGGGTGGTGTCACCACAGAGAACATTTACATTACATTTACATTACATTTAAGTCATTTAGCAGACGCTCTTATCCAGAGCGACTTACAAATTGGTGCATACACCTTATGACAACCAGTGGAACAGCCACTTGCATCTAAATCTTGTTGGGGGAGAAGACCTCATCATCTACTCTCCTCCAGGTAAGACTAAGATGGGCCACCCACACGCACGACACCCAAGCCTTACTGGACTCAGGAGCAGAGGGTAATTTCATGGACTTCAAGCTCGCTCACAAACTCCAGATTCCTATCACCTCACTCACGCACAAGATATCCGTCAACACTCTCAATGGTCAAGAACTCCCCAACATTTCTCACACCACTGAACCTATCACACTCATCACTTCTGGCAATCACACTGAGACACTATCATTTCTACTCATGGACTCACCCTTGCACCATTAGTCCTCGGCCACCCTTGGCTCACCCAACACAACCCCAGAGTTGACTGGGGTCATAACTCTATATCCATGTGGAGTAACAAGTGTCTTGAGTCCTGTTTAGTGTCTGCCTGTTCGTCTGTGTCTGATTCTGTGTTTCTAGAGGAGGCAGTGGATTTGTCTAACGTGCCCGTTGAATACCTCGACCTGAAGGAGGTGTTCAGTAAGTCCCGTGCTGCTTCTCTTCCTCCGCATCGTCCCTATGACTGTGCAATAGAATTATTGCCAGGTGAGTCTCCGCCTAAAGGCAAGTTATATTCACTCTCTGTTCCTGAGAGGGAGGCTATGGAGAGATACATCTCTGATTCTCTGGCATCTGGATTCATTCGTCCTTCCTCTTCTCCAGCGGGGCGGGGTTCTTCTTTGTGGGGAAGAAGGACGGATCTCTGCGTCCTTGCGTTGATTACCGTGGGTTGAATAACATCACAGTGAAGAATACCTATCCCTTACCGTTGATGTCCTCAGCCTTTGAAAGGTTACAGGGAGCATCCGTGTTCACTAAGTTGGATTTACGTAATGCATATCATTTGGTTCGCATAAGGGAGGGGGACGAATGGAAGACGCGTTTAACACCCCCAGAGGGCACTTCGAATATTTGGTCATGCCTTTTGGGCTATCCAACTCCCCAGCGGTTTTCCAGGCACTCGTCAATGACGTGCTGAGAGATATGATTGATCAGTTCATATATGTTTACCTGGATGACATACTGATTTTTTCTTCTTCTCTCCAGGAACACGTTCAGCACGTCAGACGAGTGCTTCAGAGGTTGTTGGAGAATGGACTTTTTGTCAAGACGGAGAAATGCATTTTTCATGCACAATCCGTTCCATTCCTAGGTTACATCGTCTCGACTGAAGGTATTCGCATGGATCCTGACAAGGTTAAGGCTGTGGTGGATTGGCCAAGCCCAGATTCCCGTAAGGCCCTACAGAGGTTTCTGGGATTCGCCAATTTCTACCGACGTTTCGTTCGCAACTTTAGTCAGATAGTCGCTCCTCTTACCGCCTTAACCTCCCCCAGAGTGACGTTCAGGTGGTCCGATACAGCCGAGGCTGCATTCGCCAAACTCAAGAGCCGCTTTGTTTCGGCTCCCATCCTCATAGCTCCCGATCCCTCGCGTCAGTTCGTAGTAGAGGTGGACGCTTCAGAGGTGGGGGTAGGTGCGGTACTTTCCCAACGTTCCTCTTCTGACGACAAGATGCACCCTTGTGCGTTCCTTTCCCATCGGTTATCACCTGCGGAACGCAACTACGACATTGGCAACAGAGAGTTGTTGGCAGTGAAGTTAGCACTGGAGGAGTGGCGCCATTGGTTAGAGGGTTCGGGGTACCTTTTATAGTTTGGACCGATCACAAAAATTTGGAATATATCAGAACCGCCAAGCGACTCAACTCCAGGCAGGCGCGGTGGGCACTCTTTTTCGGACGTTTTGACTTCTCTCTCTCGTATCGCCCGGGTTCCAAGAATGTCAAACCCGATTCCCTTTCTCGCATTTTTGACCATTCCGAACGCCCATCCACTCCCGAGTGCATCCTACCCGGGACCCTAGTAGTATCCACACTCACATGGGAGGTTGAATCGAGGGTCAAAACGGCCTTAGAAGGGGTAACGCCTCCGCCCGGTTGCCCGCCTAATCGGTTGTTTGTGCCGGAGGGGTGTCGGTCCGATGTTATTCGGTGGGGGCATTGCTCCAACGTAGCGTGTCATCCAGGAGTCAGCCGCACTAGCTTTTTGGTTAAGCAACGCTTTTGGTGGCCACTGATGGCTCGTGACATTCACAGTTTTGTCTTGGCTTGCTCGGTTTGTGCCACTGGGAAGACTTCTAATCGACCCCCAGATGGGTTACTCCAACCGCTGTCGGTCCCTTCGAGACCCTGGTCCCACATCGCGCTAGATTTTGTTACCGGCCTCCCGCCCTCCCAGGGCAAGACGGTGGTGTTGACCGTGGTGGACCGATTCTCGAAGGCGGCTCATTTTATTCCCTTGCCTAAATTACCATCTGCCAAGGAGACAGCGGTAGCTGTCGTCGATCACGTCTTTCGCTTACATGGCCTGCCGACGGACGTAGTTTCTGACAGGGGGCCCCAATTTGTGTCCAAGTTTTGGCAAGAGTTTTGTAGGTTACTGGGAGCGAGTGTCAGCCTGTCTTCAGGGTTTCATCCCCAGAGCAACGGTCAAACGGAGAGGGCCAACCAAGATTTGGAGAGAGTGTTGCGATGTTTGGTTTCTAAGAATCCCTCTTCCTGGAGTCAACAACTCTCTATGGTTGAGTACGCTCACAATTCGTTGCCAGTGGCAGCTACGGGTCTCTCTCCGTTTGAGTGTAGTTTAGGTTACCAGCCACCTATCTTTCCCAGTACGGAGTCCGAGGTCACTGTTCCTTCCGCTCACGCTTTCATCCAGAGGTGCCGTCACGCATGGAGCAGAGCCCGTGAGACTCTTCTCCGGGTGGGGCGCGCACCAAGGCTAAGGCCGATCGCCACCGGTCGAAGCCTCCGGTATACGTCGTTGGCCAAAGAGTGTGGCTTTCTACTAAGAACATTCCACTCCGATCCGTTTCGAACAAACTTGCCCCCAAATTTATCGGCCCGTTCAGAGTCACCAGGATCATTAGTCCGGTGGCGGTCCGGCTCAAGCTTCCTCCGGCGTATAGGAGAATTCATCCTACCTTTCATGTGTCTAAAATAAAACCTGTGTTTCAGGCACGCATTAACCCGCCGGTCCCGGTTCCCCGCCGCCACGACTTGTTGATGGGGAACCCACCTTTTCTGTCAATTGTATTTTGGACTCTAGAAGGAGGGGACGCGGATTCCAGTACCTGGTGGACTGGGAGGGTTACGGCCCGGAGGAGAGAAGTTGGGTACCTGCTAGGGACATTCTGGATCACTCCCTTATCGATGATTTCAATCGACAGGTAAATTCGCCTGGGAACGCCAAGAGGCGTTCCTAGGGGGGGGGGTATTGTCACGGTTCATGAATCCACTGCCTCTCTCTTTCTCTTTCTCTCTCTCTCTCTCTCTCTCTCTCTCGTGTTTGTGTGGGCGTGGTTCCCAATCTCGGCCTGATTGTCTGCGCCAGCTGGAACCACTTATCTTCCCTTTATATGTTCTGTAACCAGTGTTTCTTGTTGTCAGATCGTTGTTACTTCCCTGAGGTTGTGTCGTGTGTCTGTGCTCTTCTCTCGCCGCCCTTGTGTGGATTATCTGCTGTGCTCCTTCCTACCCATCCGGACACACTCCCCTGGATTTCTCAGCACGCTATCATTGGAAGATGCGCCCTAGTCCCTGGGTCGGATTCCGTCTGAGTACAGTCTGTCTGTCCTGTTGCTGTTGTAAACTATATTCATTAAACCATCGTTGCTTGCATCTTGCATCCGCCTCTGTGTTGTCACAGGCCTGGGTATCCTGGTGGATATTGACCTCAGTAGAGGATGCCTGGTTGTTCTTTAAAAGTGCTTTCCTCGCCATCTTAGCATGCCCCATTTAAAAAATGTTGAACCAGGAACAGATATAGCCCTTGGTTCACTCCAGACCTGACTGCCTTCGACCAGCACAAAAACATCCTGTGGAGTGCTGCATTAACATCGAATAGCCCATCGATATGCAACTTTTCAGGGAAGTTAGGAACCAATATAAACAGGCAGTTAGGAAAGCAAAGGCTAGCTTGTTCAAATAGATATTTGCATCCTGTAGCATAAACCACAAAACATTCTGGGACACTGTAAATTCCATGGAGAATAAGAGCATCTCCTCCCGGCTGCCCACTGCACTGAGGCTAGGAAACACTGTCACCATCGTTAAATCCATGATCATTGAGAATTTCAATAAGCATTTTTCTACGGCTGGCCATGCCTTCCACCTGGCTACCCCTACCCTGGTCAACAGCCCTGCACCCCCCCACAGCAACTTGCCGAGCCTCCCCCATCTCTCCTTCACCCAAATCCAGGTAGTCAATGCTCTGAAAGAGCTGCAATAGCCTGGACCCCTACAAATCAGCTGGGCCAGACAATCTGGACCCTCTCTTTCTAAAAGGTTTCTTCAGAAATTGTTGCAACCCCTATAAATAGCCTGTTCAACCTCTCTTTCGTATCGTCTAAGATCCCTATAGATTGAAAGATGTCGCGGTCATCCCCTTCTTCAAGGGGAGACACTCTAGACCAAAACTGCTGCAGATCTTTCTCTATCCTACCATGCCTTTCTAATATCATCGAAAGCCAAGTTAACAAACAGATCACCGACCATTTTGAATCCCACCGTACCTTCTCCGGTATAAAATCTGGTTCCCGAGCTAGTCATGGGTGCAGCCACGCTCAAGGTCCTAAACGATATAATAACCACCATCAATAAGAGACAAAACTGTGCAGCTGTATTCCTGGCCCTGGCCAAGGTTTTCGACTCTGTCAATCACCACATTATTATTTGCACACTCAACAGCCTTGGCTTCTCAAATGACTGCCTCGCCTGGTTCACCAACTACTTCTCAGACAGAGTTCAGCGTGTAAAATCGGAGGGCCTGTTCTCAAACCCACTGGCTCCAGGTCATCTATAAGTCTTTGCTTGGTAAAGCCCCACCTTATCTCAGCTTACTGATCACCATAGCAGCACCCACCCGTAGCACGCGCTCCAGCAGGTAGATTTCACTGGTCACCCCCAAAGTCAATTCCTCATTTGGCCGGCCTTTCCTTCCAGTTCTCTGCTGCCAATGACTGGAACGAATTGCAAAAAAATCACTGAAGCTGGAGACTCATGTCTCCCTCTCTAACTTTAAGCACCAGCTGTCAGATCAGCTCACAGATCCCTGCACCTGTACATAGCCCATCTGTTAATAGCCCATCCAACTACCTCATCCCCATACTGTTATTTATTTTTTTGCTCTTTTGCACCCCAGTATCTCCACTTTCACATTCATCTTCTGTACATCTATCACTCCAGTGTTAAATTGCTAAATTGTAATTATTTCTCCAACATGGCCGGTTTATTGCCTACTTCCCTTATCTTACCTCATATGCACACACTGTATATAGACTTTTCATATTGTGTTATTGACTGTATGTTTGTTTATTCCATGTGTAACCCTGTGTTGTTGTTTGTGTCGTACTGCTTTGCTTTATATTGGACAGGTCGCAGTTGTAAATGAGAACTTGTTCTCAACTTGCCTACCTGGTTAAATAAAGGTAAAATAAAAATAAATAAAAAATACAAGTTGGAAGGATATTACACTGAACATTAGGAACATCCACTTGTTCCATGACAGACTGATCAGGTGAATCCAGGTGAAAGCTATGGCCCCTTATTTATGTTGCTTATTAAATCCACTTCAATCAGTGTAGTTGAAGGGGAGGAGACAGGTTACAGAAGGAATTTTAAGCCTTGACACATGAATTGTGCATATGTGCCATTAATAACTTCTTATGGCTGCAGGGGCAGTATTGAGTAGCTTGGATGAAAGGTGCCCAGAGGTGCCCAGAGTAAATGGCCTGCTCCTCAGTCTCAGTTGCTAATATATGCATATTATTATTAGTATTGGATAGAAAACACTCTGTAGTTTCTAAAACTGTTTGAATGATGTCTGTGAGTATAACATAACCAACCTCTCTTTTAAAAAGCATGTGAAAAAGGTAATTCAAATAACTAAATTCAATCTAGCTAATTTCCGATTTATACGAAATTGTTTGACTACAGAGGTAGCAAAACTGTACTTCAAATCTATGATACTCCCCCACTTAACATACTGCTTGACTAGTTGGGCCCAAGCTTGCTGTACAACATTAAAACCTATTCAGTCTGTCTACAAACAGGCTCTCAAAGTGCTTGATAGGAAGCCCAATAGCCATCATCATTGTCACATCCTTAGAAAACATGAGCTCTTGAGTTGGGAAAATCTTGTGCAATACACCGACGCATGTCTTGTATTCAAGATCCTTAATGGCCTGGCTCCCCCTCCACTCAATATTTTTGTTAAACAGAAAACCCAGACATATGGCAGCAGTCCTTCTGTAGCTCAGTTGGTAGAGCATGGCGCTTGTAACGCCAGGGTAGTGGGTTCGATTCCCGGGACCACCCATACGTAGAATGTATGCACACATGACTGTAAGTCGCTTTGGATAAAAGCATCTGCTAAATGGCATATATTATTATTATATTATTATTATTATTATATATCCACAAGGTCTGCCATGAGAGGTGACTGTATAGTTCCCCTAAGGAAAAGCACCTTTAGTAAATCTGCATTCTCTGTGAGAGCTTCCCATGTCTGGAATACACTGCCATCAGACACACATAACTGCACCACATATCACACTTTCACAAAATGCTTGAAGACATGGCTAAAGGTCAATCAGATTTGTGAACATGGTCCCTAGCTGTGTGTTGCCGCTTTCCATGTTGTCTGTAGCTTGTGAGGTATGGAAACACTTTGTTGCTTTTATGAATTTTGTCTTGCTGCTTTTTGTTCTATGTTGCTCTGTCTGTATGCTATGTCTTGCTTGTCCTATGTTGCTATGTTGCTATGTCTATGGTGCTATTGTCTATATTGTAATTGTTTTTAATAACCTGCCCAGGGACTGCGGTTGAAAATTAGCCGGCTGGCTAAAACCGGCACTTTTACTGAAACGTTGATTAATGTGCACTGTCCCTGTAAAAATAAAATAAACTAAACTAAACTAAACTCATATGGCAGGCAAAAACCTGAGAAGAAATACAAACAGGAAGTGGGAAATCTGAGGTTGGACGATTTTCAACCCAGCCCCTATTGAATTCCCACAGTGGGATATGGATCAAGTTGCACTTCCTAGGGTTTCCACTAGATGTCAACCGTCTTTAGTAACTTGAATGAGGCTTCTACTGTGATGTGGGGCTGAATGAGAGCTGAATGAGTCAGGTTACTGGCAGAGAGCCATTTCCTGGTCATGCGCACTCCACATGATAGCGACCTGCGTTCCATGGCTCCTCCTCCCTCCTTTTCCGGTTGGAACATTATTGAAGATTTATGATAAAAACATCCTAATGATTGATTCTATACTTAGTTTGAAATGTTTCTATGAACTGTAAGATAACTGTTTGAAGTTTTTGTCCTACATTATGCTGGACCTGCATGAGCATTTGGATTTGTGTACCTAACGCCCTAACAAAAGTAGCTACTTGGACATAAATGCTGGACATTATCGAAGAAATCAAACATTTATTGTGGAACTAGGATTCCTGTGAGTGCATTTTGATGAATATCATCAAAGGTAAGGGAATATCAATAAGGTTATTTCTGATTTTTGTTGACTCCAAAATGGCGGATATTCTTTTTTTCCTTTCCTGAGCGCCGTATCAGATTATTGCAGGGTTTGCTTTTTCTGACACAGCGGTTGCATTAAGGAGAGGTATATCTATATTTCCATGTCTAACACTTGAATTGTCATCAACATTTAAAATGAGTATTTCTGTAAAATGATGTGGCTCTCTGCATCACCGGATGTTTTTGGAAGTAGTGAACGTAACGCACCAATGTATACTGAGATTTTTTTATATAAATATGAACTTTATCAAACAAAACATATATGTATTGTATAACATGAAGTCCTATGAGTGTCATCTGATGAAGATCATCACAGGTTAGTGATTAATTTGATCTCTATTTGTGCTTTTTGTGACTCCTCTCTGGAAAAATGGCTGAGTTTTCTGTGGCTTGGTGGTGACCTAACATAATCGTTTGTGGTGCTTTCGCCTATTTGAAATCGGACACTGTGGTGGGATTAACAACAAAATTACCTTTCAAAACGGTATAAAATACATGTATGTTTGAGGAATTTTAATTATGAGATTTTTGTTGTTTTGAATTTGGTGCCCTGCACTTTCACAGGCTGTTGTTCCCGTTAACGGGATTGCAGTCATAAGAAGGATGAATTGGCAAGAACAAAAAGACAAAAAGTGCATTTGTGCCTTTGATGTACAGTGGGGAGAACAGGTATTTGATACACTGCCGATTTTGCAGGTTTTCCCTACTTACAAAGCATGTGGAGGCCTGTAATTTGTATCATAGGTACACTTCAACTGTGAGAGACGGAATCTAAAACAAAAATCCAGAAAATCACATTGTATGCTTTTTAAGCAATTAATTAGCATTTTATTGCATGACATAAGTATTTGATCACCTACCAACCAGTAAGAATTCAGGCTCTCACAGACCTGTTTGTTTTTGTTTAAGAAGCCCTCCTGTTCTCCACTCATTACCTGTATTAACTGCACCTGTTTGAACTCGTTACCTGTATAAAAGACACCCATCCACACACTCAATCAAACAGACTCCAACCTCTCCACAATGGCCAAGACCAGACAGCTGTGTAAGGACATCAGGGGTAAAATTGTAGACCTGCACAAGGCTGGGATGGGCTACAGGACAATAGGCAAACATATTTGTGAGAAGGCATCAACTGTTTGCGCAATTATTAGAAAATGGAAGAAGTTCAAGATGACGGTCAATCAACCTCGGTCTAGGGCTCCATGCAAGATCTCACCTCATGGGGCATCAATGATCATGAGGAAGGTGAGGATTCAGCCCAGAATTACAAGGCAGGACCTGGTCAATGACCTGAAGAGAGCTAGGACCAATGTCTCAAAGAAAACCATAAGTAACACACTACGCCGTCATGGATTAAAATCCTGCAGCGCATGCAAGGTCCCCCTGCTCAAGCCAGCGCATGTCCAGGCCCGTCTGACGTTTGCCAATGACCATCTGGATGATCCAGAGGAGGAATGGGAGAAGGTCATGTGGTCTGATGAGACAAAAATAGAGCTTTTGGGCTAAACTCCACTCACCGTGTTTGGAGGAAGAAGAAGGATGAGTACAACCCCAAGAAAACGATCCCAACCGTGAAGCATGGAGGTGGAAACATCATTTTTTGGGGATGCTTTTCTGCAAAGGGGACAGGACGACTGCACCGTATTGAGGGGAGCATGGATGGGGCCATGTATCGCGAGATCTTGGCCAACAACCTCCTTCCCTCAGTAAGAGCATTTGAAGATAGGTCGTTGCTGGGTCTTCCAGCATGACAATGACACGAAACACACAGCCAGAGCAACTAAGGAGTGGCTCCGTGAGAAGCATCTCAAGGTCCTGGAGTTGCCTAGCCAGTCTCCAGACCTGAACCCAATAGAAAATCTTTGGAGGGAGCTGAAAGTCCGTATTGCCCAGCAACAGCCCCGAAACCTGAAGGATCTGGAGAAGGTCTGTATGAAGGAGTGGGCCAAAATTCCTGCTGAAGTGTGTGCAAACCTGGTCAAGAACTACAGGAAACGTATGATCTCTGAAATTGCAAACAAAGGTTTCTGGACCAAATATTAAGTTCTGTTTTTCTGATGTATCAAATACTTATGTTGTGCAATAAAATGCAAATGAATTACTTAAAAATTATATAATGTGATTTTCTGGATTTTTGTTTTAAAAAATTACATACCTCTACATGCTTTGTAAGTAGGAAAACCTGCAAAATCGGCAGTGTATCAAATACTTGTTCTCCCCACTGTAGGTGCCAGGCACACCGGCTTGAATGTATCAAGAACTGCAACCCAGCTTGGTTTTTCACGCTCAACAGTTTCCCATGTGTAACGCGAATGGTCCACCACCCAAAGGACATCCAGCCAACTTGACACAACTGTGGGAAGCATTGGAGTCAACATGGACCAGCATCCCTGTGGAATATTTTCAACACCTTGTAGAGTCCATGCCCAGACGAATTGAGGCTGTTCTGAGGTAAGAAGGGGATGGGGATATAGAGATGATATTCCTATTGTTTTTCACCCTCAGTGTATATCGATAGAAAAAACATTGCAGGTATCTGTCCGTAAACTTCACATCACATGTACTTGTCTACATCTGGGTTAGTATTCTCCTCTGTGTTCCTCAGTCGACGGCAGCAGTGAGATACATCAAGATGAGGTTGTGGGATGTCAATGGCAGCAGAGAGATTTCAAGGCGAGGTAGTGGGAATGCCAGATTGGACCTTCTAACTACCATTCAGTGAAAGGATAGAAAGAAAAGAGACAAAGCAGCTCCTGAGTGTCTGTCCAAGAAAATCCCTGGTTCAGCTACACATTCAGGGCAGTGCTCCATACCTCTCTACCTACAGTAACTGGATTCTTCAGGGCAGTGCTCCATACCTCTCTACCTACAGTAACTGGATTCTTCAGAGCAGTGCTCCATACCTCTCTACATACAGTAACTGGATTCTTCAGAGCAGTGCTCCATACCTCTCTACCTACAGTAACTGGATTCTTCAGAGCAGTGCTCCATACCTCTCTACCTACAGTAACTGGATTCTTCAGAGCAGTGCTCCATACCCCTCTACCTACAGTAACTGGATTCTTCAGAGCAGTGCTCCATACCTCTCTACCTACAGTAACTGGATTCTTCAGAGCAGTGCTCCATACCTCTCTACCTACAGTAACTGGATTCTTCAGGGCAGTGCTCCATACCTCTCTACCTACAGTAACTGGATTCTTCAGAGCAGTGCTCCATACCTCTCTACCTACAGTAACTGGATTCTTCTGAGCAGTGCTCCATACCTCTCTACCTACAGTAACTGGATTCTTCAGAGCAGTGCTCCATACCTCTCCACCTACAGTAACTGGATTCTTCAGAGCAGTGCTCCATACCTTTCTACCTACAGTAACTGGATTCTTCAGAGCAGTGCTCCATACCTCCCTACCTACAGTAACTGGATTCTTCAGAGCAGTGCTCCATACCTCTCTACCTACATTAACTGGATTCTTCAGAGCAGTGCTCCATACCTCTCTACCTACAGTAACTGGATTCTTCAGAGCAGTGCTCCATACCTCTCTACCTACAGTAACTGGATTCTTCAGGGCAGTGCTCCATACCTCTCTACCTACAGTAACTGGATTCTTCAGAGCAGTGCTCCATACCTCTCTACCTACAGTAACTGGATTATTCTGAGCAGTGCTCCATACCTCTCTACCTACAGTAACTGGATTCTTCAGAGCAGTGCTCCATACCTCTCCACCTACAGTAACTGGATTCTTCAGAGCAGTGCTCCATACCTCTCTACCTACAGTAACTGGATTCTTCAGAGCAGTGCTCCATACCTCCCTACCTACAGTAACTGGATTCTTCAGAGCAGTGCTCCATACCTCTCTACCTACAGTAACTGGATTCTTCAGGGCAGTGCTCCATACCTCTCTACCTACAGTAACTGGATTCTTCTGAGCAGTGCTCCATACCTCTCTACCTACAGTAACTGGATTCTTCAGAGCAGTGCTCCATACCTCCCTACCTACAGTAACTGGATTATTCAGAGCAGTGGCTCTTTACCACAGTTACTGGATTCTTCAGAGCAGTGCTCCATATCTCTCACCTACAGTAACTGGATTCTTCAGAGCAGTGAGTACCTACAGTAACTGATTCTTCTGAGCAGTGCTCCATACCTCTCCACCTACAGTAACTGGATTCTTCAGAGCAGTGCTCCATACCTCTCCACCTACAGTAACTGGATTCTTCAGAGCAGTGCTCCATACCTCTCCACCTACAGTAACTGGATTCTTCAGAGCAGTGCTCCATACCTCTCCACCTACAGAAACTGGATTCTTCAGAGCAGTGCTCCATACCTCTCTACCTACAGTAACTGGATTCTTCAGAGCAGTGCTCCATACCTCTCTACCTACAGTAACTGGATTCTTCAAAGCAGTGCTCCATACCTCCCTACCTACAGAAACTGGATTCTTCAGAGCAGTGCTCCATACCTCCCTACCTACAGAAACTGGATTCTTCAGAGCAGTGCTCCTATACCTCTCTACCAATAGCATCTGGCTCTGTCAAACATGCTTATAGCTGTGTTTCATCTGTGCTTTAGAGATGAGTGCTGCTGATGTGTGTGTGTGGGGGCGTGTGTGTGGGCGTGTGTGTCAGCCAACTTGACTTCATCCATTTGTTTTGTTCTGTTGATAAACAAATAATTCCCTTTTGATATGTCAAAGGCTTTTTTATATTGGCCTCTCCTAACAAAACAACAAAGAGCAGCTGTGTTGAAACTACCATTAACGCAGACTGTAGTTACATTCTTTTAAAAAATAAATCAAACTTTATTATAATCTTAAAAAACAAAAAAAAAGTGACAAATTGTCTTTACGGTAAATACAAAACTAGCCTGGTTTCAGGAATCAGTCAACCATCAATAGTGTGATTGCTGAATGGTTCTGTAAGTAAATCAAATCAAATCAAATTGATTTATATAGCCCTTCGTACATCAGCTGATATCTCAAAGCGCTGTACAGAAACCCAGCCTAAAACCCCAAACAGCAAGCAATCAACAACATAGTTCAGGCAGTAGGAAGCGCTCTCATCCATTTATATGCAGATGACCCAAGACATTTAGTTTAATTTATGAGGTAATTGTGATGAGACATTCAGTATTTTATTAAGATTCCCATTAGCTGTTGCGATAGCAGCAGCTTCTCTTCCTGGGATCCAACACAAAGCATGATATAATACATAACAGTAATAGACAAGAACAGCTCCAGGACAGAACTACATAGGTAAACTATAAGAGCGTCTGCTAAATGACTTAAATGTAAATGTAAATGTAAACGTGTTCTGGCTAAAACCCAATGGTGCCATTCATTGTCAACTTACTACATAAAACCTATCCCAGCTCTGCTTATGTTTAAGCACCAAATGGCACCCTATTCCCTATATTGTGCACTTCTTTTGCCCATTGCCCATAGGAAAACCCATAGAGCTCTAGTCAAAAGTATTGCACTATATATAGCTTTCCATTTGGGACATAGCCAATGTCAGCTTGGTCAGAATGTCACTGAATCTCTACTATAGTTGCCTTTGTTGCAGCCAGCAGAGTAATCTCCTGTGAGTGATAGGCAATTGAACCAGTCCTTTTCTGAATCTTTACTCCTTAATCTAAAAAAGGCTGAAAACTTTTCAGTGTAGAGCTCTCACTCGGATTTAACAATTCATTCCGCCTCTATGTGCCTGCCTGCCTGCCTGCCTGCCTGCCTGCCTGCCTGCCTGCCTGAGCAAGTGTGTCCTTGTGTGCGTGCCTGCCTGTCTGTGTATGTATGTATGTATGTATGTATGTATGTATGTATTTGTGTATGTGTGTGTATGTATGTATGTATGTATGTGTGTATGTATGTATGTATGTATGTATGTATGTATGTATGTATGTATGTGTGTGTGTGTGTGTGTGTGTGTGTGTGTGTGTGTGTGTGTGTGTGTGTGTGTGTGTGTGTGTGTGTGTGTGTGTGTGTGTGTGTGTGTAGTGCACTAGTGTGAATGATTGACACCAGCTGATTACTCTACCCAGTGAAACAACACTGCCTCAGCCTTTAGCACTACTGTAGCAACACCATTAAACATTAAAATTGACAACCAACACACACACACACACACACACACACACACACACACACACACACACACACACACACACACACACACACACACACACACACACACACACACACACACACACACACACACACACACACACACACAGAGGTTACTGAGAGGCTAGTGAATTCACTCCCTCCCCTGAGTCCCACATGGCACCCTATTGTATAGTGCACTACTTGTTGGGCTATGGGCCCTGGTCAAAAGTAGTGCACTACGTAGGGAAGAGGCTGCCATTTGGGATGAAGGACACCAACTTTTTATTAATCTGATAGTTGAAAGGCTGATATCTGTCACTGGGGGATGGCTGACAGGATGTTTCTCAGTACAGAGAGGAGGAGGAAGGGATTGTACATACCTGGTGGTCCCTTATTAGGAAGGAGTACTGGATCTTACCTGGTGGTCCCTTATTAGGAAGGAGTACTGGATCTTACCTGGTGGTCCCCTGTTAGGAAGGAGTACTGGATCTTACCTGGTGGTCCCCTGTTAGGAAGGAGTACTGGATCTTACCTGGTGGTCCCTTATTTACTGGTCCCCTTGTTAGGAAGGAGTACTGGATCTTACCTGGTGGTCCCCTGTGAGGAAGGAGTACTGTATCTTACCTGGTGGTCCCTGTGAGGAAGGAGTACTGGAGGTTACTGGTCCCCAGTGGTCCTCTTGAGGAAGGAGTACTGTAGGTTACTGGTCCCCAGTGGTCCTCTATGAGGAAGGAGTACTGTAGGTTACCTGGTGGTCCTCTATGAGGAAGGAGTACTGTAGGTTACTGGTCCCTGGTGGTCCTCTATGAGGAAGGAGTACTGTAGGTTACCTGGTGGTCCTCTATGAGGAAGGAGTACTGTAGGTTACTGGTACTCGGTGGTCCTCTATGATGAAGGAGTACTGTAGGTTACTGGTCCCTGGTGGTCCTCTATGAGGAAGGAGTACTGTAGGTTACCTGGTGGTCCTCTATGAGGAAGGAGTACTGTAGGTTACTGGTACCTGGTGGTCCTCTATGATGAAGGAGTACTGTAGGTTACTGGTACTCGGTGGTCCTCTATGAGGAAGGAGTACTGTAGGTTACTGGTCCCCGGTGGTCCTCCATGAGTAAGGAGTACTGTAGGTTACTGTTCCCCGGTGGTCCTCTATGAGGAAGGAGTACTGTAGGTTACTGGTCCACAGTGGTCCTCTATTAGTAAGGAGTACTGTAGGTTACTGGCACACAAAAAAGTATCAAGAAACACTAAAAAGGGATCAAATGGACAGTTGGTCCGAGTTGTGTTTAGAAAAGGAAAGAGTTAGTGGGCTGTGGCTGAGTTAATGTGCAGAGAAGCTTTAACATGGCCGAGTGGCCGAGTGAATCTGCTACTGGATCAGTCAAAATGCAGAGCTATAAACACCCACAGTGCTGTTAGATTCCACATAGATTTGAGGGGAGGGTCTCATCTGTTAGTTTCGTCTGTGACGATACAATACCCATCACTGTGCATTAGTGCCGTGCAGTCAGGGAAGGCTGGGTAGACAGTGCTTACCCTGTGGCAATCTCATTAAATAAATACATGTTATTAAGAAAAGACAAATCATCTAATGTTACCTAATGTATTTTTCTCAATGATTCTGGTGGGTGTTTTTTTTTTAATGCCTCAAATAAAAACGTGATAAAACTGCATGAAAACCTCCGCTCCAGTGTATTCGTGCCTGCCTTTTATCTCCTGTTCAAATGGTTGATGTGTGCAGTTGTTGCTGACTCCAGGCTCTGTTAACGAACAGGGGCAGCGTAGGCACTGCATGCTTTGTTTTGGCTCCAAGCAGCTTCATTTACTGCATTGGGAAGATTTCATATTTAATATATATATATAAATATCTTCCATATTAACCATGTTTTGAAACGTCTGCTTCAAACTCACACTCTCAAGCACATAGATCCCCTGAATGCAGATCACTTGCCAACCCACTTTCCAGCTCACACTCTCAAACACGTACATCCCCTGAACGCGGTTCACTCTCCAGATCCCAATCACCTGAACTCTGATCACCTGTTCACACACCTGTATGTCAATATCACACACTATTTAGTTCAGTTCTTTGCACCCCATCATTGTGAGGTATTGTTTGTTTTGATACACATTCTATTCAGAGCTCTGTTTATTTTCATATTAGTTCTCCTGTGTATCATAGTTTTTGGCCATTGCAGTGGTCAGGGTGTAGCTGGCGCAGAGGAGTCAGGCGCAGGACAGCAGAGATGAGTAACACAAGTAACTTTACTCAAAAATTCCAATAACATGTCGTAATACCGAGCCCACAATAACAGACCGAACATACAAAAAACAATCACGCACAAAAACCATGGGGAAAACAGAGGGTTAAATAATGAACATGTAATTGGGGAATTGAAACCAGGTGTGTAAAACAAAGACAAAACAAATGGAAAATGAAAACTGGATCGGTGATGGCTAGAAGGCCGTTGACGTCGACCGCCGAACGCCACCCGAACAAGGAGAGGGACCGATTTCGACGGAAGTCGTGACAGTAGCCCCCCCCCCTTGACGCGCGGCACCAGCAGGGCATCGACAACGACCTCGGAGGACGAGGCGCAGGGCGATCCGGATGGAGACGGTGGAACTCCCACAGCAACGAAGGGTCCAAAACGTCCTCCACCGGCACCCAGCATCTCTCCTCTGGACCATACCCCTCCCACTCTACGAGGTACTGAAGGCCCCTCACCCGATGCCTCGAGTCCAGTATGGCCCGAACAGCATACGCCGGGGCCCCTTCGATGTCCAGAGGAGGCGGAAGAACCTCCCGCACCTCAGACTCCTGGAGTGGACCAGCCACCACCGGCCTGAGGACAGAAACATGGAACGAGGGGTAAATGCAGTAATCGGGGGGAAGCTGTAACCTGAGGCAAACCTCGTTCACTGCACCTGTACACAGCCCATCTATAAATAGCCTAACCAACTTCCTCATCCCCATACTGTTATTTATTTTTTTGCTCCTTTGCACCCCAGTATCTCCACTTGCAGATTCATCTTCTGCACATCTGTGCTAAATTGTAATTATTTCTCCAACATGGCCAGTTTATTGCCTACCTCCCTTATCTTACCTCATATGCACACACTGTATATATACTTTTCTATTGTGTTTTTGACTGTATGTTTGTTTATTCCATGTGTAACTCTGTGTTGTTGTTTGTGTATAAGGCATTATAAATGTACAATGCCTTCGGAAAGTATTCAGACCCCTTTACTTTTTTCACATTTTGTTATGTTACAGCCTTTTCCTCTTAGAGGTTAGGGTCATTTTTTTCAACTTTTTGATAAAAAGCATGCAAAATGTCAACGCCCCGCTACTCATGCCAGGAATATAGTATATGCATATGATCGGTATGTGTGGATAGAAAACACTCTGAAGGTTATAAAACTGGTTAAATCATGTCTGTGACTATAACAGAACGTGTGTAGCAGGCAAAACCCCAATGAAAAAACTGTTCACAAAAAAAATATATATATCCCTCCGCCAGTTCCCTGTTTTGTCTATGGCAAGGGAAATTAGATAGCGCCCAGTTTACAGTTCCTACAGCTTCCACACGATGTCGCCAGTCTTGGGAATTGGGTTGAAGTTAATCTTTGGTGAAATGAAGAATAGGCACATCCTGTCATAGGGTACACGGTGGAAAGTTATGAAAGAGAGAAAATTGCTGCTATTGAATACAGATCGCCCCGTGATCAATTTGATCGATTATTAACGGTTACAAATACCTAAAGTTGGATTACAAAAGTAGTTTGAAGTATTTTGGCATAGTTTATAGGCAACTTTTTTCATTTTAAAGAATGACGTTGCGTTTTGGAAAGCTGTTTTTTTCTGGATCAGACGGGCTTCATAAATGGACATTTTGGGTATACATGGACGGAATTAATCGAAAAAAATAAGCAATTGTGATGTTTATGGGACATATTGGAGTGCCAACAAAGAAGCTCGTCAAAGGTAATGCATGTTTTATATTTTATTTCTGCATTTTGTGTAGTGCCGGCTACGCTAATTCTTTTGTTTACGTCTCGTTCAGGTATTTCAGGGGGGGGGTGCATGCTATCAGATAATAGCTTCTCATGATTTCGCCGAAAACCATTTTTAAAATATGACATGTTGGCTCGATTCACAACGAGTGTAGCTTTAATTGAATACCCTGTATGTGTGATTTAATGAAAGTTTGAGTTTTATCTCGTACTATTTGAATTTGGCGCTACGCATTTCCGCAGATTATTGGCCAGGAGAGACGTTAGCCTCTCTATAGCCGTAAGAAGAAAATCCTCAGCAATCTACACACAATACCCAATAATGACAATGCAAAAACAGGTTTGTAGACATTTTCGCAAATTTATATTTTTTTTAATTAAAAAATACCTTATTTACAGACCCATTCCTATGAGACTAGAAATTGAGCTCAGGTGCATCCTTTCTCCATTGATCATTCTTGAGATGTTTCTACAACTTGATTGGAGTCCACCTGTGGTAAATTCAGTTGATTGGACATGATTTGTAAAGGCACACAGCCATGGGCCCAGCTTCTGGCAGGGCAGGCGGAGTGGCAGGTTTCATGTCGAGAGCCAGGGGCCTCACTGCGGTGGCAGTCGGCGCTCGCCTTCTGACGCCTCATGGCCCGTTGCAGGTGCACATGAGCGGCGTCCCAGGTCTCCTCTAAGCGCTTAAACCACTCGTCCACCGCAGGAGCCTCGATCTGGCTCTGATGCCAAGGTGCCAGAACCGGCTGATATCCTAGTATGCACTGGAATGGGGAGAGGTTAGTGGAGGAGTTGCGAAGTGAGTTTTGGGCCATCTCTGCCCAGTGGATGAACGCTGCCCACTCCCCCGGCCGGTTCTGACATAAGACAGCAGTAAGATACCCACATCCTGGTTTACTCTCTCCACCTGCCCGTTACTCTAAAAACCCCAGACGTTCCATGAACGCCCTCCAGACCCTTGACGTGAACTGGGGACCTCGATCAGACACTGTATCCTCAGGCACCCGTAGTGCCGGAAGACGTTTATTAACAGGGCCTCCGCAGTCTGTAGGACCGTAGGGAGACCAGGCAAAGGAAGGAGACGGCAGGACTTAGAGAACCGATCCACAATGACCAGGATCATGGTGTTACCCTGTAAGGAAGGAAGATCCGTGAGGAAGTCCACTGATAGGTGCGACCACAGCCGTTGTGGAATGGGCAAGGGCTGTAACCACCCTCTGGGCAGGTGCCTAGGGGCCTTGCACTGAGCGCACACAGAGCAGGAGGAAACATAAACCCTCACGTCCTTGGCCAAGGTGAACCACCAGTACTTCCCACTAAGACAGCGCACTGTCCCACCGATTCCAGGATTACCAGAGGAGGATGACGTGTCCAATAGATCAAACGGTCGTGGACAGCAGACGGAACGTACAGACGCCCAGCTGGACACTGGAGTGGGCTCTGTACGTAATGCCCGCTCGATGTCCACGTCCAGCTCCCACACCACCGGTGCCACCAGGCAAGAGGCCAGAAGTATGGGAGTGTGATCTATTGACTGCTCCTCTGTGTCATACATCCGGGACAGTGCGTCTGCTGTAGCTTTCTGGGAACCTGGTCTGTAGGGTGAGGACAAAACTGGTAACGAACATGGGGAAAACAGAGGGTTAAATAATGAAGATGTAATTGGGGATTTGAAACCAGATTTGAAAAACCAAGACAAAACAAATGGAAAATGAAAAGTGGATCGGCGAAGGCTAGAAGGCCGGTGACGTCGACCGAACAAGATGTGACAGCCGTCCTCACTAACAGCGCTTTTTTTGCCTATTCCCTGCCTATCAGATTTCCTGTCATCAACCTCATACCTGATTTCCCGGACTACGTTATTAGCCTTTTCCCTGCCTGTAATGTTACATTTTTTGGAGTCCCTGTGTATGACCTTCTGCCCCTGGACCCAGCTACCTGCCTCCTCCTGTGGTCCTTTACTAATAAACACCTGCTGCGCCCTGCGCTTTAAACCAGCTCTCTGTCTCCCATCATGTTCATTACAGAACACCTCACCAACAACTACAGATGGATTCAGAGAAGCTGCAGCTATGTCTAACCCGACAGGAGAAACGAATTAATGAACTCTGCGAACACTTTCGCCAGTCCATTCCTGCTTCACTGATATCAGATGCCACAGCCTCCCCTTGTTCATCTCCCCATATCCATGCCTAATAAATATGACGGCTCCCTGGGGAAGTGTCAAGGATTTCTCATGCAGTGTAACCTGTACATAGACCATCACCCCGCTGACTTCACCTCTGAGAAAGCCAGGCTGGATTTCTCCCTACTCACAGGCAAAGCTCTGGATTGGGGCACAGCCCTGTGGGCCTCTCAAAATTCTGATCTGTTCTGATCCGTTTCCACGCTCTCTGGTGTTCGACCATTCGGCTATAGGTCGTCACAACGGGGGAACTGTTATGTGAGCTGCGACAAGGCCGTCGCTCACCAGTAAGTACGCCCTTGAGTTCCGTACCATGGCTGTCGACAGTGGATGGAGTGACCCAGCGCTCCTTACAGTCTACCAGAGGGGTCTAAATCAGGAGATACAGACCGAACTGGCCTGCAGAGGAGATTTAACGGACCCGAACCAATACATCCGGATGTCCATATCCATTGGCAACCTACTGGTAGACCGCAGACCTATACTGTTGCCCGTGGCCTGTGAGTCTTCCAAGCCCTTCTCTCATCAACCCACGGTCTAATAGCCTCATGCAACTTGGCTGCACCCCTCTCACACCTGCCGAGAGACATCGGACTTCATGTGAAACCTGTGCCTCTATTGTGGAGAGAGTAATCCCCTACTCAATAGCTGTTCTATTCGTCGTCGCCCCCCCCCCCACGAAGGGATGACCAAACACCCCCCTCCCCCCACGAAGGGATGACCAGGTAGGCATCTCTATGTTTTTAAATATTACCAAAAATAATTTTTGTATCCCGGCTCTTCTTTCTGCTAATGGGGTCACACAGTTTGTGGAGGGACTAGTGGACTCAGGTAACGCAGGTAATTTCATTGACGGACAGTTGACACAGCAGTTCAGAGTCAAACTAATCCCTGTCAATCCTCCATTTAGGATTAATGCGCTGGATGGACAATCTCTCGGAACTGGTCCCTTAACTCGCATGACCCGGAAATATCACCCATTTAATGGTGTTCATTTAATGGTGTTGTGTTTGTCTAAAGAACCCCTCCTCCTTGGTCACCCCTGGCTAAGCCTTCACGACCCTGCCATCTCCCGGCGACAAGGGGAACTGCTGTCATGGTCTCCCGCCTGTTTTAACAACTGCTTCATTCTAGCCTGTCGAGCCACCTCTATAGAAGGATCTGAGTCTGCCAGTCCAACCCACAACCCACCTGTATATGCCCAGTTCCTGAGTGTCTTCAACAAGGAAAAGGCGTCCATTTTGCCCCATCATTGCCCGGAGGACTGCATGATCGTCCTCCTTCCTGGGGCATCGCCCCCTAAGGGTCAGATCTACCCCTTGTCTATCCCAGTGAATGAGGCTATGTACACCTATATAGAAGAGGACCTCGAACATGGGATTCATCCGTCCATCCACATCTCCGGCTGCAGCCAGTTTCTTCTTTGTGGGGAAAAAAAGGATGGCAGTCTCAGTCCCTGCATAGATTACCGACCCCTCAATGACCTTACTATCAAGAATTGCTTCCCTCTTCCTCTCATGCCGGCCGCACTAGAACAAGTTGGACAGGATACCATCTACTTTAAGCTGGACCTACGTAGTGCATACAACCTGGTTTGTATATGAAGTGGGGATGAGTGGAAAACAGAGTTCATCGTTGCTAGGGGTCACTACGAATACCTGGTTATGCCCTACGGTCTCACCAATGTCCTGCAGTCTTCCAGTCCTTCATGAATGAAGTTATTCAGGACATGATCAATCAGTTCCTCATCGTGTACATTGACAATATCTTGATCTACTCTCATTCCATTGCAACAGGTCCTCCAACGGCTACAGAACCACGATATTTATGTCAAGGCTGAGAAGAGCGCCTTTCATGTTACTACGGTATGCAAGCTTGGCACATCTAGCCAATGGGATTTTTGCCCATTCTTCAAGGGAAAACTGCTCCAGCTCCTTCAAGTTGGATGGATTCTGCTGGTGTACAGCAATCTTTAAGTCATACCACAGATTCTCAATTGGATTGAGGTCTGGGCTTTGACTAGACCATTCCAAAACATTTAAATGTTTCCCCTTAAACTACTCAAGTTTTGCTTTAGCAATATGCATAGGGTAAATTGTCCAGCTGGTAGGTGAACCTCTGTCCCAGTCTCAAATCTCTGGAAGACTGAAACAAATCAAAAATCAAATCAAATCAAATGTATTTATATAGCCCTTCATCAGCTGATATCTCAAAGTGCTGTACAGAAACCCAGCCTAAAACCCCAAACAGCAAGCAATGCAGGTGTAGAAGCACGGTGGCTAGGAAAAACTCCCTAGAAAGGCCAAAACCTAGGAAGAAACCTAGAGAGGAACCAGGCTATGTGGGGTGGCCAGTCCTCTTCTGGCTGTGCCGGGTGGAGATTATAACAGAACATGGCCAAGATGTTCAAATGTTCATAAATGACCAGCATGGTCAAATAATAGTAAGGCAGAACAGTTGAAACTGGAGCAGCAGCATGGCCAGGTGGACTGGGGACAGCAAGGAGTCATCATGTCAGGTAGTCCTGGGGCATGGTCCTAGGGCTCAGGTCAGATGAAACTGGAGCAGCAGCATGGCCAGGTGGACTGGGGACAGCAAGGAGTCATCATGTCAGGTAGTCCTGGGGCATGGTCCTAGGGCTCAGGTCCTCCGAGAGAGAGAAAGAAAGAAGGAGAGAATTAGAGAACGCACACTTAGATTCACACAGGACACCGAATAGGACAGGAGAAGTACTCCAGATATAACAAACTGACCCTAGCCCCCCGACACAAACTACTGCAGCATAAATACTGGAGGCTGAGACAGGAGGGGTCAGGAGACACTGTGGCCCCATCCGAGGACACCCCCGGACAGGGCCAAACAGGAAGGGTATAACCCCACCCACTTTATCAAAGCACAGCCCCCACACCACTAGAGGGATATCTTTAACAACCAACTTACCATCCTGAGACAAGGCCGAGTATAGCCCACAAAGATCTCCGTCACGGCACAACCCAAGGGGGGGCACCAACCCAGACAGGAAGATCACATCAGTGACTCAACCCACTCAAGTAACGCACCCCTCCTAGGGAAGGCATGACAGAGCACCAGTAAGCCAGTGACTCAGCCCTGTAATAGGGTTAGAGGCAGATAATCCCAGTGGAAAGAGGGGAACCGGCCAGGCAGAGACAGCAAGGGCAGTTCGTTGCTCCAGAGCCTTTCCGTTCACCTTCCCACTCCTGGGCCAGACTACACTCAATCATATGACCCGCTGAAGAGATGAGTCTTCAGTAAAAACTTAAAGGTTGAGACCGAGTTTGCGTCTCTGACATGGGTAGGCAGACCGTTCCATAAAAATGGAGCTCTATAGGAGAAAGCCCTGCCTCCAGCTGTTTGCTTAGAAATTCTAGGGACAATTAGGAGGCCTGCGTCTTGTGACCGTAGCGTACGTGTAGGTATGTACGGCAGGACCAAATCAGAGAGATAGGTAGGAGCAAGCCCATGTAATGCTTTGTAGTTTAGCAGTAAAACAGGTTTCCCTCAAGAATTTCCCTGTATTTAGCACCATCTATCATTCCTTCGATTCTGACCAGTTTCCCAGTCCATGCCAATGAAAAACAACCCCACAGCATGATGCTGCCACCACCATGCTGGGGATGGTGTACTTGGGGGGTGATGAGAGGTGTTGGGTTTGTGCCAGGCATAGTGTATTTCTTGGTGGCCTAAAAGCTCAATTTTAGTTTAATCTTATCAGAGTACCTTCTCCCATATGTTTGGGGAGTCTCCCACATGCCTTTGGCGAACACCAAACGCGTTTGCTTATTTTTTTATTTAAGCAATGGCTTTTTTCTGGCAACTCTTCAGTAAAAAACAGCTCTGTGGAGTGTAAGGCTTTAAGTGTTCCTATGGACACATACTCCAATCTCTGCTGTGGAGCTTTGCATCTCCTTCATGGTTATCTTTGGTCTCTTTGTTGCCTCTCTGATTAATGCCTTCCTTGCCTGGTCCGTGGATTTTGGTGGGCGGCCCTCTCTTGGCAGGTGCCATATTCTTTCCATTTTTTAGAAATGGATTTAATGGTGCTCCGTGGGATGGTCAAAGTTTTTGGATATTTTTTTTGTAACCCAACCCTGATCTGTACTTCTCCACAACTTTGTCCCTGACCTGCTTAGAGAAAGGTGAGGTGAAGGTGAGAAAACTTTTCGTAAAAAGGTGAGGTGTTTCAGGCAGCCTATCTGTGTTGTTACTGCTACAAGCACAAACTCTTTGATCTGGGCTCAAACATGAACGGCTTCAGTAGGTTTATTGGCTCCCTAACTAACATTATTTCATTCCCAAAAAGTACCCCAAAATTTCTGCAGCATCAAAGGTCCCCAAGAACAGTGGCCTGTATCATTCTTAAATGGAAGAAGTTTGGAACCAACAAGAGTCTTCCTAGAGCTGGCCACCTGGCCAAACTGATCAATCGGGGGAGAAAGGCCAAGAACCCAATGGTCACTCTGTCAGAGATCTAGCATTCCTCTGTGGAGAAACTTCTAGAAGAACTACCATCTCTGCAGCACTCCACCAAGCAGACCTTTATGGTAGAGTGGCCAGATGGCAGCCACTCCTCAGTGAGAGACACATGACAGCCCTCTTGGAGTTTGCCAAATGTCACCTAAAAAAAACTCTCAGACCATGAGAAACAAGATTCTCTAATAATAATTAGGTGGGTGCTTACATTTGTTCTGTTTAACACACGTACAAGTGTTTATTATTTGTGAATTGGAAATGTGTTTTTTGCATGAAATACATTTTATTTTTATTTAACTAGGCAAGTCAGTTAAGAACAAATTCTTATTTTCAATGACGGCCTAGGAACAGTGGGTTAACTGCCTGTTCAGGGGCAGAACAACAGATTTGTATCTTGTCAGCTCGGGGATTTGAAATTGCAACCTTCCGGTTACTAGGCCAATGCTCTAATCGCTCTAACCATCTACCCTGCCGCCCCAAATGAAAGTTGAAATAAACATGTAACAGTATAACTTTAGACCGTCCCCTCGCCCATACCCGGGCGCAAACCAGGGACCCTCTGCACACATCAACAACAGTCACCCACGATGCATCGTTACCCATCGCTCCACAAAGCCGCGGCCCTTGCAGAGCAAAGGGAACCACTACTTCAAGGTCTCAGAGCAAGTGACGTCACTGATTGAATGATTGAAACGCTATTTAGCGCGCACCACCACTAACTAGCTAGCCGTTTCACATCCGTTACACACACACACACACACACACACACACACACACACACACACACACACACACACACACACACATATATATATATATATATATATATATATATATATATATATATATATATATATATATATATATACATATAAATGCAATAAATCAGTACTGTAATATGTTATCATCTTTTTAAAATATTAACATTTGAGTAATTTAGCAGATGCTCTTATCCAGAGTGATTTACAGTAATTCTTACATTCTACACGTGAAAGTAAATAAACATAATTTCTGATGAAAAAAAACACAAATGTTAAAAATGTGTGGATGTAGATATTTGGAATTAAACTCGTCATGTGCTCTTTTTGACAGAATGTAACGATTAAATGACATCTTTGTAAAAAAAAAAAAAAAAAAAAGATGCCCATTGTCACTAAAAAATATGTTGTTGTTTTTTTTTTTACCCATTTTACGCTTTTCAGAAGGCACCACATTTGTGGAAAGACACTCCTATTGATTTAAAATAAAATTACCTTCATGACACAGCTAACATTTAACACTCTATTACCCCTCCCAAATGACCAGGTCACAGCATCTCTCTCTCTCTCCCCTCTCCGTCTACTCTCTGTTGGCACAAGTTCCACAAAACAAAACAATGGACATGCACTGAATGCTAGTGGCTAGCTGGCTCAGCAGCGTGTTCGTCTATCATCAGAGGATTGATCTAAATGCTGGAGTAAGTTATTACTGTTGACAGCGTTTATTAGAGGGAGTATGGAGGGCTCGTCTTGCCCACTGGGCATTCAGTCAGCTGGTTGTCGAGAGGAGAGATGGAGAGGAGATTAGGGATTCACGCACCACTCTTCTGCTGCAGTGGCTGAGGGTAGACTATTCTCTAATGAAGTGTTCTCCAGCTGTTGGTTGTATAATGCCCTATAATAATGTATATGCCCCAATACCTAGAGACACTTACTGACTGTAGCTAGGGGGATAGAATGCAAGAGAGAGCAGTTGCTCATGCATCAATATTGATTAAGCATTTGGACAAATGACAGATATCTATTTATTAAGCTATGCTTACAACTGCGGTAGCCTGGTCCCAGATCTGTTTGTGCTGTCTTGTCAACTCCTATGGCCATTGTCACATTGTTGTAGAGACAGATGTGGGTGCCAGGCTATGACAGTGGTACTGAAGCTAGTGACAACAAGGCCTAGGGACATTTCAACTTCTACTGGAACGTTGTTAACAACTACAAACTCTATCCAACAGGGGGACAAAATGTATTACATTTTTCTCAATTTCTCAATTTATTTAATAAATTGTAGAATAACGTTGTAACTTTTTTTTTTAATGTGGAAAAAAAGTCAAGGGGTCTGAATATTTTCCGAAGTATCTGTATCTTGGCTTGACTCCTACTGTGAACTGATTGTTACAACAGAAAATGATTTCATCAAAGAGTCACTCAGATATCACATGAACACACACAAGACATGGCAAAAAGTGTATTATTGCAGGAAATTAGCTTTAAAACGACAACATTTTCCCTGGCTTTAAAACGACAACATTTTCTCTCCACCCAAACGCAAAATGTGTGGAATTGCAGGAAATTAGCATTAAAACGACAACATTTTCTTTCAATGACATTTCTACCAGACCGTAGATAATCACATTGTCTCAGTCATTACTGATCTATCCAGACCAGACTGTAGATAATCACATTGTCTCAGTCATTACTGATCTATCCAGACCAGACCGTAGATAATCACATTGTCTCAGTCATTACTGATCTATCCAGACCAGACTGTAGATAATCACATTGTCTCAGTCATTACTGATCTATCCAGACCAGACTGTAGATAATCACATTGTCTCAGTCATTACTGATCTATCCAGACCAGACTGTAGATAATCACATTGTCTCAGTCATTACTGATCTATCCAGACCAGACTGTAGATAATCACATTGTCTCAGTCATTACTGATATATCCAGACCAGACTGTAGATAATCACATTATCAAGTAATGAAACTGAAATTGTCACTAAAATTACGTTATTATGTTTGCATATCATATTGGGGCGGCAGGGTAGCCTAGTGGTAACCGGAAAGTTGCAAGTTCAAATCCCCGAGCTGATAAGGTACAAAACTATAATTCTGCCCCTGAACAGGCAGTTAACCCCACTGTTCCTAGGCCGTCATTGAAAATAAGAATGTGTTCTTTAACTGACTTTAACTAGTTAAATAAATATAAAATAAAATTGTGATTGTGATCAACCCACCAGGTATATTTACCAGACTTTGTTAACTGTGTGGTCTCATCTTAAAATTAAAACAATATTTTTTGTATTTGTTTCATTAGTCACAAAATGTTTTGCTTGTCAGCAATCACGTTTTGAATATATATGCATCTTTCAAAATACATAAATCAATGCAAAATGCATTATACAGAAATTATTCCTGTTTTTTTAAAATATGTTCAAAACTGGGTCTTTGACTGGTCTCGTTAGTTGTCCTTTTGAAAATATATATAAGGAAGAAAGGCAAGTCTGGGCAGGGTGATTGTCAGACTGTGTGTGTGTGTGTGTGTGTGTGTGCGCGTGTGTGTGCGTGCGTGCATGTGTGTGTGTGTGCGTGCGTGTGTGTGCTGTACAATGTGGGTGGGAGAGTGAATGAATGTGACCATCCTCAGGGTACACAGTGATGCAGCAATATGGTGAGGATCACTGATGGTCAGGAGGAGAGGAGTGGATGAGCAGAGGAGAGTGGACATCACAGCCACAGTTCCCAGCAGTGGTCTGGACTAAGGGCAAGGTGAGAGGACTCTGTCACACCGAGGAAGCGTCAATTCAACCTCACTCAGCTCTCTACTGTCTCATTATTCAGCTGGTCACACACACACACCCAAGGATGGGAAGGACAGAGGGAGGGCGAGGTGAGACAACTATTAGAAGCAGTATTTGTTAGTTTTTTTCTAGCCATCGTTTATCAGATGCACCATTGGAACCTAAACTGTGTTTAGAGCTGTAAACAACTGGAACGAAGCTGCTCAGGCCAAGTCTTTTCGAATTCACGGAGTCCTACATCTACAGTCAAATAGAAAGAAAACAACTGTACCAGTGGAGGCTGGTGGGAGGTCCTATAGGACGACGGGCTCATTGTAATGACTGGAATGGAATAAATGGACTGTATCAAACACATCAAACATATGGAAACCACATAGACTCCGTTCCATTAATTCCATTTCACCCGTTACCGTGAGCTCTTCCTCCTACAGCCCCTGCCACCAGCCTCCTCTGAACAAACTGTGTGTCTGAACAGTATCAACACTGCACCATGTCTCTCCCACAGAGAGATTAAGAATTTGTTCTTAACTGACTTGCCTAGTTAAATAAAGGTTTAGAAAAAACAGAGCCATGTAGATCGAGTATATATATTATTATTTTATATATTTTTTATTTCACCTTTATTTAACCAGGTAGGCTAGTTGAGAACACCTTTATTTAACCAGGTAGGCTAGTTGAGAACACCTTTATTTAACCAGGTAGGCTAGTTGAGAACACCTTTATTTAACCAGGTAGGCTAGTTGAAAACACCTTTATTTAACCAGGTAGGCTCGTTGAGAACACCTTTATTTAACCAGGTAGGCTAGTTGAGAACACCTTTATTTAACCAGGTAGGCTAGTTGAAAACACCTTTATTTAACCAGGTAGGCCAGTTGAGAACACCTTTATTTAACCAGGTAGGCAGGTAGGCTAGTTTAGAACACCTTTATTTAATAGTTGAGAACACCTTTATTTAACCAGGTAGGCTAGTTGAGAACACCTTTATTTAACCAGGTAGTTGAGAACACCTTTATTTCGTTAATAGTTGAGAACACCTTTATTTAACCAGGTAGGCTATTGATAACACCTTTATTTAATAGTTGAAAACACCTTTATTTATTTAACCAGGTAGGCCAGTTGAGAACACCTTTATTTAACCAGGTAGGCTTTATTTAATAGTTGAGAACACCTTTATTTAACCAGGTAGGCTAGTTTAGAACACCTTTATTTAACCAGGTAGGCTGAGAACAGTTTATTTTAGTTGATAACACCTTTATTTAATAGTTGAGAACACCTTTATTTAACCAGGTAGGCTAGTTGAGAACACCTTTATTTAACCAGGTAGCCTAGTTGAGAACACCTTTATTTAACCAGGTAGGCTAGTTGAGAACGAGTTCTCATTTACAACTGCGACCTGGCCAAGATAAAGCATAGCAGTGTGAACAGACAACACAGAGTTACACATGGAGTAAACAATAAACGAGTCAATAACACAGTAGGAAAAAAAGAGAGTCTATATACATTGTGTGCAAAAGGCATGAGGAGGTAGGCGAATAATTACAACTTAGCAGATTAACACTGGAGTGATAAATGATCAGATGAACATGTGCAGGTAGAGATACTGGTGTGCAAAAGAGCAGAAAAGCAACTAAATAGAAGCAGTATGGGGATGAGGTAGGTACATTGGGTGGGCTATTTACAGATGGACTATGTACAGCTGCAGCGATCGGTTAGCTGCTCAGATAGCAGATGTTTAAAGTTGGTGAGGGAGATAAAAGTCTCCAACTTCAACGATTTTTGCAATTCGTTCCAGTCACACGCAGCAGAGAACTGGAAGGAAAGGCGGCCAAATTAGGTGTTGGCTTTAGGGATGGTCAGTGAGATACACCTGCTGGAGCGCATGCTATGGGTGGGCGTTGCCATCGTGACCAGTGAACTGAGATAAGGCGGAGCTTTACCTAGCATGGACTTGTAGATGACCTGGAGCCAGTGGGTCTGGCGACGAATATGTAGCGAGGGCCAGCCGACTAGAGCATACAGGTCGCAGTGGTGGGTGTTATAAGGTGCTTTAGTAACAAAATGGATGGCCCTGTGATAAATTGCATCCAGTTTGCTGAGTAGAGTATTGGAAGCTATTTTGTAGATGACATCGCCGAAGTCGAGGATCGGTAAGATGGTCAGTTTTACTAGGGTAAGTTTGGCAGCGTGAGTGAGTGAAGGAGGCTTTGTTGCGAAATAGAAAGCCGACTCTAGATTTGATTTTAGATTGGAGATGTTTGATATGATTCTGGAAGGAGAGTTTACAGTCTAGCCAGACACCTAGGTACTTATAAATGTCCACATATTCTAGGTCGGAACCATCCAGGGTGGTGATGCTGGTCAGGCGTGCGGGTGCAGGCAGCGAACGGTTGCAAAGCATGATTTGGTTTTACTAGCGTTTAAGAGCAGTTGGAGGCCACGGAAGGAGTGTTGTATGGCATTGAAGCTCGATTGGACGTTAGATAGCACAGTGTCCAAGGAAGGGCCAGAAGTATACAGAATGGTGTCGTCTACGTAGAGGTGGATCAGGGAATCGCCCGCAGCAAGAGCAACATAATTGATATATACAGAGAAAAGAGTCGGCGCGAGAATTGAACCCTGTGGCACCCCCACGGAGACTGCCAGAGGACCGGACAACATGCCCTCCGATTTGACACACTGAAATCTGTCTGCAAAGTAGTTGGTGAACCAGGCAAGGCAGTCATTAGAAAAACCGAGGCTACTGAGTCTGCCGATAAGAATATGGTGATTCACAGAGTCAAAAGCCTTGGCCAGGTCGATGAAGATGGCTGCACAGTACTGTCTTTTATCGATGGAAGTTATGATATCGTTTAGTACCTTGAGCGTGGCTGGGGTGCACCCGTGACCGTGCACAGCCAGATTGCACAGCGGAGAAGGTACGGTGGCATTCGAGATGGTCAGTGATCTGTTTGTTGACTTGGCTTTCGAAGACCTTAGATAGGCAGGGCAGGATGGATATAGGTCTGTAACAGTTTGGGTCCAGGGTGTCTCCCCCTTTGATGACCGCTGCAGCTTTCCAATCCTTGGGGATCTCAGACGATATGAAAGAGAGGTTGAACAGGCTGGTAATAGGGGTTGCGACAATGGTGGCGGATAGTTTCAGAAATAGAGGATCCAGATTGTCAAGCCCAGCTGATTTGTACGGGTCCAGGTTTTGCAGCTCTTTCAGAACATCTGTTATCTGGATTTGGGTAAAGGAGAATCTGGGGAGGCTTGGGCGAGTAGCTGCGGGGGGCTGTTGGCCGAGTTTGGAGTAGCCAGAACGAAGTCATGGCCAGCCGTTGAGGAATGCTTGTTGAAGTTTTCGATTATCATGGATTTATCGGTGGTGACCGTGTTACCTAGCCTTAGTGCAATGGGCAGCTGGGAGGAGGTGCTCTTGTTCTCCATGGACTTTACAGTGTCCCAGAACGTTTTGGAGTTAGAGCTACAGGATGCAAATTTCTGCTTGAAAAAGCTGGCCTTTGCTTTCCTGACTGACTGCGTGTATTGGTTCCTGACTTCCCTGTACATTTGCATATCGCGGGGACTATTTGATGCTATTGCAGTCCGCCACAGGATATTTTTGCACTGGTCAAGTGCAGTCAGGTCTGGAGTATACCAAGGGCTATATCTGTTCTTAGTTCTGCATTTTTTGAACGGAGCATGCTTATCTAAGATCGAGAGGAAGTTACTTTTAAAGAATGACCAAGCATCCTCAACTGACGGGATGAGGTCAATATGCTTCCAGGATACCCGGGCCAGGTCGATTAGAAAGGCCTGCTCACAGAAGTGTTTTAGGGAGCGTTTGACAGTGATTAGGGGTGGTCGTTTGACTGCGGACCCGTAGCGGATACAGGCAATGAGGCAGTGATCGCTGAGATCCTGATTGAAGACAGCGGAGGTGTATTTGGAGGGCCAGTTGGTCAGGATAACGTCTATGAGGGTGCCCTTGTTTACAGATTTAGGGTTGTACCTGGTGGGTTCCTTGATGATTTGTGTGAGATTGAAGGCATCTAGCTTAGATTGTAGGACTGCTTTAAGCATATTCCAGTCACCGAACAGAACAAACTCTGAAGCTAGATAGGGGGCGATCAATTTACAAATGGTATCCAGGGCACAGCTAGGAGCTTAATATATAATATAATAATATATGCCATTTAGCAGACGCTTTTATCCAAAGCGACTTACAGTCATGTGTGCATACATTCTACGTATGGGTGGTCCCGGGAATCGAACCCACTACCCTGGCGTTACAAGCGCCATGCTCTACCAACTGAGCTACAGAAGGACCACAGGAGCTGAGGGGTGTCGGTAGCAGGCAGCAGCAGTGAGAGACTTATTTCTGGAGAGATTAATTTTTAAAATTAGAAGTTCGAATTGTTTGGGTATGGACCTGGAAAGTATGACATTACTTTGCAGGCTATCTCTGCAGTAGACTGCAACTCCTCCCCCTTTGGCAGTTCTATCTTGACGCAAAATGTTATAGTTGGGTATGGAAATCTCAGAATCTTTGGTGGCCTTCCTAAGCCAGGATTCAGACACAGGCTTTTTCGATCACAGAAGTCAACAAATGAGGGTGCCTAGGGAAATGCAGGGCATGGGTTTACCTCCACATCACCCGCGGAACAGAGGAGGAGTAGAATGAGGGTGCGGCTAAAGGCTATCAAAACTGGTCGCCTAGAGCGATGGGGACAAAGAATAAAAGGAGCAGATTTCTGGGCGTGGTAGAGTATATTCAGGGCATAATGCGCAGACAGGGGTATGGTGGGGTGCGGGTACAGCGGAGGTAAGCCCAGGCACTGGGTGATGATAAGAGAGCTTGTATCTTTGGACATGCTGGTGGCAATGGGTGAGGTCACTGCATGTGTGAGAGGTGGGACATGGGAGGTATCAGAGGTATGAAGAGTGGAACTAGGGGCTCCCATTGTAAACTAAAACAATGATAACTAACCTGAACAACAGTATACAAGGCATATTGACATTTGAGAGAGACATACAGCGAGGCATACAGTAATCGCAGATGGTGATTGGGAGAGCTAGCTAAAACAACAGGTGAGACAACAACAGCTAGTCAGCTAACACAACAACAGCAGGTAAAATGGCGATGACTAGGCAGAGATGGTCGGATTAACTACACACAGAGCCTGAGTTCGCGGCTGGGGCCGACAGATAAAAAAATAAATAAACAGAATGAGGTACCGTGATTAATGGACAGTCCAGCAGGCATCAGCTATGTAGCCAAGTGATCATAGTGTCCAGGGGGCAGCAGTAGATGGAACAGGGAAGCCGCTAGCGACACGGCGTTTAAAGTTAGTAGCAAGGGGCTAGTAGGAGCGTCTGCTCCGACGGAGGCCGGTTGAAGGCACAGCGGATGGAGTATTCGTCGTTAGACCAGTCGTGGTGGTGCGGCGGGGCGCCGTGTCGACAGAGAATCCAAGCCAGATGGCGAAAGAGGTATTGTAGAATTTGGTTTGCTAGCCAGGAGATGCGCCTGGCTCATGGCTAACTGGTGCTAGCTTCGTGGCAGTGGCATTAGCCTCTGCCAAGGTCCAGAGTTTATAGCAATGATCCGGTGGAGTATTGGGCTCTAGCCGTGTATGAGTGGGGCTCGGGTGAACAGCGGAGTAGGCCGGGAGGTGGGCCTCAGGGATAGCTTCGGTACTGGGTGCCACGGTGAGTGCAAGCTTACAGAAGTAGTGGTCCAGGGATTACGGCAGGAATCCGGCGTTGTTGTGGAGAGACAGTCCGATACTGGTAGACCAGCAAGTATTATCCAGGCTAAAAACAGGGCTGGTATCTGTGCAGAAGGTAAAAGCCACTAGCAGTGGCTAACAATGACTAAATAGCTTGTAGCTAATTAGGTGGTCAACTTCTGGAGGTTCTTGAATGTGTTCTAAAATTGAAAATAATAGCGATTCCGTATCACATTGTCACGACTCCGACCGAAGGACACTCCCCTTCCCGTTCGGGTGGCTCTCGGCGGTCGTCGTCGCCGGCCTACTAGCTGCTACTGATTATTTTCTCCCCCTCCTTATGTGTTGATTGAGTGCACCTGTTTTGAGTTAGGTAGTAAGGCTTTATTAGTCAGCCGGCCCGCAGAGTTCCTTGTGCGGGATTAATTATTGTGACCATCTGTTTTAGTGTACTTGTGTGCACGTCTATGGGTTTTGTGTTTTTCCCATTTTGTGTGTTTTCCCTGGACCGTTTAAGTCCCCCTGTTTGGGGGCATTTGTTTGTTCATTACGCCCTGTGTGTTCGTGAGGGTTGGCTTATGTTCGCCGTTTGTCTGTGCATTAAAAAGCACTCACCTGAACTCTCTGCTTCCTGCGCCTGACTCCTCACCCACTACACTCAGATCGTTACACACATTAGGTGAGGCAAGTTACCGGAAGGTATAATCGAATTAAAAATCGAAAAGAGATTGAAAATAAATTGAAATATATATATACAAAAAAATACAAGAAAAATACAAAAGTACATTACATTTACATTTAAGTCATTTAGCAGACGCTCTTATCCAGAGCGACTTACAAATTGGTGCATTCACCTTATGACATCCAGTGGAACAGCCACTTTACAATAGTGCATCTAAATCTTAAAGGGGGGGAGTGGGAAGGATTACTTATCCTATCCTAGGTATTCCTTACAGAGGTGGGGTTTCAGGTGTACACGAGAGAACAAACAAACACGTCTTCACTGCTACGCCATCTTGGACTCATATACATGTATGCAGTATGTACAATGCATGTAGAATGTATTCAGACCTCTTGACTTTTACCACATTTTTTACATTACAGCCTAATTCTAAAACTGATTACATTGTTTTTTTCTTATCAATCTACACAGAAATTCCCATAACTACATCACAATACCCCATAACGACATCACAATACTCCATAATGACATCACAATATCCCATAATAACAAAAAATAATAATAATAATTGCTAATCTCTCACAAAGAAAAAACAATCACATTTACATAAGTATTCAGATATTTTACTCAGTACCTTGTTGAAGCACCTATGGCAGCGATTACAGCCTCGAGTCTTCTTGGGTATGACGCTACAAGCTTGGCACACCTGTATTTATAGGTTTTCTCCCATTCTTCTCTGCAGATCCTCTGCAGCTCTGTCAGGTTAGATAGGGAGCGTCGCCACACAGCTATTTTCAGGTCTCTCCAGGGATGTTTGATCAAATTCAAGTCCGGGCTCTGGGTGGGCCACTCAAGGAAATTTAGAGACTTGTCCTGACGCCACTCCTGCGTTGTCTTGGTTATGTGCTCAGGGCCGTTGTCCAGTTGGAAGGTGAACCTTTGCCCAAGTCTGAGGTCCTGAGTGCTCTGGAGCAGGTTATCATAAAGGATCTCTCTGCACTTTGCTCTGTTCATCTTTCCCTCCATCCTGACTCATCTCCCAGTCCCTGCTGCTGAGAAACATCCCATGATGCTGCCACCACCATGCTTCACCGTAGGGATGGTGCCAGGTTTCCTCCAGACGTGACACTTGTCATTCAAGCCAAAGAGTTCCTTCTTGGTTTCATCAGACCAGAGATTAGTATTTATCATGGTCTGAGAGTCTTTAGTTGCCTTTTGGAAAACTCCAAGAAGGCTGTCATGTGCTTTTTACTGGGGAGTGGCTTCTGTCTGGCCACTCTACCATAAAGGCCTGATTGGTGGAGTTCTGCAGAGATGGTTGTCCTTCTGGATGGTTCTCCCATCTCCATAGAGGAACTCTGGAGCTCTGTCATAGTGACCATCGGGTTCTTGGTCACCTGTCTGACTGACCAAGGCCCTTCTCCCGATTGCTCAGTTTGGCTGGGCAGCCATTTCTAAGAAGAGTCTTGGTGGCTCCAATCTTCTTCCATTTAAGAATAATGGAGGCCAATGTGTTCTTGGGGACCTTCAATACTGCAGAAATATTTTGTTACCCTTCCCCAGTTCTGTACCTCGGGGCAATCCTGTCTCAGAGCTCTACGGACAATTCCTTCGACCTGAAGGCTTGATTTTTGCTCTGACATGCACTGCCAACTGTGGGACCTTACAGGTGTGTACCTTTCCAAATGGAAACAGGATGCAGCTGAGCTCAAATAACGAGTCTCATAGAAAAGGTTCTGAATACTTATGTATATAAAGTATTTCTGTTACATGTATTTTTCATACATTTTTTCAAAACATTTCTAAAAACCTGTTGTCGCTTTGTCATCACGGGGTGTAGATTGAGGAGAAAAAAAACATGTAAATACATTTTTGAGTTAGTAACATTTTTAACGTAATAAAATATAGAGAAAAACTAATGGCTCTGAATACTTTATAATATCATATTATATTAATCTCTGGATTAAATCAATCTGATAACTATCAGCTGAAGGTGAATTTGCATTATTGTAGTAGCTTTTGTCTGTCTCTCTGTCGTCAGTTATCATGCAACATTGCATAGCTAAGGCAAGACTAGGAAGAGAGGAGAGGCGTAGCGTGGAGATTCTTCCGCCAGTCAAGCACAACACTACCATCTGGTGTCTATCACAGTCAGCATCACTGGAACGGGAACAGAACAGAGCAGAGCAGAGCAGAACAGACGTCAGAGAGGAGGGTTTGTTTTTATGACTCACTCTCTCTCTCTCTCATTCTCACTCTCTCCCTATCTCACTCTCTATCTTCCTCTGGCTCAATTCAATTACAAAAGGGCTTTATTGGCATGGGAAACATGTGTTAACATTTCCAAAGCAAGTGAAATAAACAATAAACAAAAGTGAGAAAAAAAACAAACAACACAAAAAAAACAATTAGAATTTAACAGTAAATATTACACTCAAAAACGTTTTAAAAAGCAATGTTTTCTCTCTCTTTCTGTTCAAGGTTGTTTACATATGTTTACATTGTCAAAGCAAGTGAAATAGATCAAATTTTATTTTTCACATACACATGGTTAACAGATGCGAGTGTAGCGAAATGCTTGTGCTTCTAGTTCCGACCATGCAGTAATATCTAACAAGTAATCAAACCTAACAATTTCACAACAACTACCTAATACAAGCAAGTGTTAAGAAATGATTAAGAATATATACATAAAAATATATGAATCAGCGATGGCCGAACGGCTTAGGCAAGATGCAGTAGATGGCATAGATTACAGTATATACATATGAGATTAGTAATGTAGGGTATGTAAACAGTGTATAAAGTGGCATAGTTTAAAGTGGCTAGTGATACATTTATTACAACAATTTTTCATTATTGAAGTGGCTAGAGATGAGTCAGTATGTTGGCAGCAGCCACTCATTGTTAGCGGTGGCTGTTTAACAGTCTGATGGCCTTGAGATAGAAGCTGTTTTTCAGTCTCTCGGTCCCAGCTTTGATGCACCTGTACTGACCTCGCCTTCTGGATGAAAGCGGGGTGAACAGGCAGTGGCTCGGCTGGTTGTTGTCCTTGATGATCTTTATGGCCTTTCTGCGACATCGGGTGGTGTAGGTGTCCTGGAGGGCAGGTAGTTTGCCCCCGGTGATGCGTTGTGCAGACCTCACTACCCTCTGGAGAGCCTTATGGTTGTGGGCGGAGCAGTTGCCGTGCCAGGCGGTGATACAGCCCGACAGGATGTTATCGATTGTGCATCTGTAGAAGTTTGTGAGTGTGTTTGGTGACAAGCCGAATTTCTTCAGCCTCCTGAGGTTGAAGAGGCGCTGCTGTGCCTTCTTCCCCACGCTGTCTGTGTGAAATAAACAATCAAATATTAACAGTATTACATTACACTTATATAGAATATAGACAATTCAAATGTTATATTATTGGCAATGTTGTAGCAATGCGCAAATAGTTGAAGTACAAAAGTGAAAATAAATAAACAGACAGATATAGGTTGTATTTACAATGGTATTTGTTCTTCACTGGTTGTCCTTTTCTTCTGGCGACAGATCACAAATCCTTTTGCTGTGGTGACACCGTGGTATTTCACCTAATACTGTCGATTTGGGAGTTACTGAGATTGGTTTTGTTTTCAAATTCTTTGTGGGTCTGTGTAATCTGAGGGAAATACTTCACTCTAATATGGTCATACATTTGGCAGGAGGTTTGAGAAATGACTCATTTTTTAGTGGTTGTGGAATTTAACTGCTGTTTTCTGGATTTTGATAATTGGTGGGAATTGTCCTAATTCTGCTCTGCATTCATTATTTGGTGTTTATCTATCTCCCCTTTCTCTTGCTCTGTCCCGCTATCTCAGTCTCTATCTCCCCTTTCTCTTGCTCTGTCCCGCTATCTCAGTCTCTATCTCCATTTTTATCTCTCTCTCCCTTCACTCTTTCAGACATGTCTCTCTCTCCGTCTCTCTCCCGGCTCTCTCACCGCTGCTACTATAACCACTATTACTACCACTGCTATGACCACAACTACTGCTACTACTACTAACAGAACTACTACCGCTACTACTACTACCACTACTACTATTACAACAACTACTACTACTATTACACCTACTACTACTACTACTACTACTACTACCACCACCGCTATGACCACTACTACTGCTACTACAACTAACATAACTACTACCGCTCATACTACTACTACCACTACTACTACTTCTACTATTACGACTATTACACATACTACTAACAGAAGTACTACCACTACTACTACTACTATTACAACTACTACTACTACCACTACTTTACCACTACTGTACCACTACTAATACCACAACTTTACTACTGTATCACATCTTAACTACTACTGTGCTAATACAGCTACTACTACCACTCTCACCGCCACTACTACTACTACTACTACCACTTCTACCACCACTGCTACTACTACTACTACTACCACTTCTACCACTACTGCTACTACAACTACTACCACTACTACTGCTACTACTACTACAACTCTCACCGCCACTACTACTACTACTACTACCACTTCTACCACCACTGCTACTACTACTACTACTACCACTTCTACCACTACTGCTACTACAACTACTACCACTACTACTGCTACTACTACTACAACTCTCACCGCCACTACTACTACTACTACAACGCCGATTGGACTACTACGACTAATTTACTACTACTTAAACTACAGTACTACTTCTACCACTATCACTACTACTACTACTACTACTACTACTACTACTACTACTACTACAGTACATTTACATTTACATTTAAGTCATTTAGCAGACGCTCTTATCCAGAGCGACTTACAAATACTACGACTTCCGCTATCACCACTACTACTACTAATACTACTAGTACAGTATTATGACTACCACTACCACTACCGCTACCACTACTACTACTACTGTACCACTTCTTAACTACTACTACCACTACTAATACCACTACTTTACTACTGTATCACATCTACTACTACTACTTCTACTGTACTACTACTACTACGACTTATACTGTACTACTAGTACTAATGTACTGCTACTACTAATGATACTACTACTACTACTACTACTACTGCTACTTCAACTGTATTACTACTACTACTACTACTACTACTACTACTACTGTACTAATTCTACCACTTCTACTGTACTATTACAACTAAAATGCTGCTACTACTACTGATACTACTACTACTACTACAGTAATACTATAACTACTAATATACTGCTACTACTAACTGCTACTACTACTACTACTACTAATATACTGCTGCTATACTGTTGCTACTACTAATACTACTACTACTGCTAATATACTGCTACTACTATTGTAATACTACTACTACTGTACTGCTACTACTACTGATCTACAGCTACTACTACTAATATACTACTACTACTACTACTACACTACTGTACTACTACTTTACTACTACACTACTACTATTACTACTGTACTACTACAATACTCTTTACTACTATACTACTACTACTACTGTACGACTACTGTACTACTACTGTACTACTACTACTGTACTACTGTACTACTACTACTAATATACTGCTACTACTACTGCTACTAATATACTGTTACTGCTAATAGTACTAATATACTGCTACTACGACTACTAACGTACTGCTACTACTACTACTACTACTACTGTACTACTACTACTACTACTACTACTGTACTACTACTACTACACTACTACTACTGTACTACTACTACTACTACTACTACTACAACTAATACTACTGTACTACTACTACTACAACTGTACCTACAACTCTACTACTACTACTACTACTACTACTACTACTACTACTACTACTACTACTACTACTGTACTACTACTACTGTACTACTACTACTACTACTACTACTACTACAACTGTACCTCAACTGTAGTACTACTTTACTACTACTACTGTACTACAGCTACTACTACTACTACTACTACTAGCTCTAGAGCACTACTCCCGGGACCACCCTACTACTACTACTACTAAATGGCATATATTATTATTATTATTATTACTACTACTACTACTACTACTACTACTACTACTACTACTACTACTACTACTGTACTACTACTGCTGTTCTACTACTACTGTACTGATGTACTACTGTACTACAACTATACTGCTCCTACTACTACTACTAATATACTGCCACTACTACTACTACTAATATACTACTACTACTACTACTACTACTACTACTACTACTACTACTACTACCACTACTACTACAGCAGTACTGTACTACTACTACTACTAATATATTGCTGCTACTACTACCACTACTTAACTATTTCTACTACTGCTATTACTACTACTAACGTACTACTACTACTGTACTACAACTGTACTAGTACTTTACTACTACTACTGTACTACTACTACTACTACAACTGTACCTCAACTGTACTACTACTTTACTACTACTACTGTACTACTACTACTACTACTACTACGACTACTACTACTACTACTACTACTACTACTGTACTACTACTGTACTACTACTGTAGTACTCCTACTACTACTGTAGTACTCCTACTACTACTACTACTACTGTACAACTAATACTACTACTACTGTACAACTAATACTACTACTACTGTACTACTACCGCTACTACTACTACTACAAATGTACTTCAACTATACTACTACTTTACTACTACTACTGTACTACTACTACAACTACTACTACTACTACTACTACTGTACTACTACTACTACTACTACAACTGTACCTCAACTGTACTACTACTTTACTACTACTACTGTACTACAGCTACTACTACTACTACTACTACTACTACTACTACTCTACTACTACTACCACTACTGTACTACAACTACTGTATGACTACTACTACTGTACGACTACTACTACTGTACTACTACTACTACTACTACTACTGTACTACTACTACTACTACTACTATTACTACTGTACTACTACTACTGTACTACTGTACTACTACAACTGTACAACTACTACTACTACTACTACTACTACTACTACTACTACTGTACTACTACTACTACTAATGTACTACTACTACTGTACAACTACTACTACTACTACTGTACTACTACTACTGTACTACTACTACTACTACTACAACTACAACAACTGTACCTCAACTGTACTACTACTTTACTACTACTACTGTACTACTACTACTACTACTAGTACTACTACTGTACTACTACTACTACTACTACTGTACTACTACTACTGTACAACTACTACTACTACTACTGTACTACTACTACTGTACTACTACTACTACTACTACAACAACTGTACCTCCACTGTACTACTACTTTACTACTACTACTGTACTACTACTACTACTACTACATTTACATTTACATTTAAGTCATTTAGCAGACGCTCTTATCCAGAGCGACGTACAAATTGGTGCATTCACCTTATGACATCCAGTAGAATAGTCACTTTACAATAGTGCATCTAAATCTTAAAGGGGGGGTGAGAAGGATTACTTATCCTATCCTAGGTATTCCTTAAAGAGGTGGCGTTTCAGGTGTCTCCGGAAGGTGGTGATTGACTCCGCTGTCCTGGCGTCGTGAGGGAGTTTGTTCCACCATTGGGGGGCCAGAGCAGCGAACAGTTTTGACTGGGCTGAGCGGGAACTGTACTTCCTCAGTGGTAGGGAGGCGAGCAGGCCAGAGGTGGATGAACGCAGTGCCCTTGTTTGGGTGTAGGGCCTGATCAGAGCCTGGAGGTACTGAGGTGCCGTTCCCCTCACAGCTCCGTAGGCAAGCACCATGGTCTTGTAGCAGATGCGAGCTTCAACTGGAAGCCAGTGGAGAGAGAGGAGGAGCGGGGTGACGTGAGAGAACTTGGGAAGGTTGAACACCAGACAGGCTGCGGCGTTCTGGATGAGTTGTAGGGGTTTAATGGCACAGGCAGGGAGCCCAGCCAACAGCGAGTTGCAGTAGTCCAGACGGGAGATGACAAGTGCCTGGATTAGGACCTGCGCCGCTTCCTGTGTGAGGCAGGGTCGTACTCTGCGGATGTTGTAGAGCATGAACCTACAGGAACGGGCCACCGCCTTGATGTTAGTTGAGAACGACAGGGTGTTGTCCAGGATCACGCCAAGGTTCTTAGCGCTCTGGGAGGAGGACACAATGGAGTTGTCAACCGTGATGGCGAGATCATGGAACGGGCAGTCCTTCCCCGGGAGGAAGAGCAGCTCCGTCTTGCCGAGGTTCAGCTTGAGGTGGTGATCCGTCATCCACACTGATATGTCTGCCAGACATGCAGAGATGCGATTCGCCACCTGGTCATCAGTACTGTACTACTACTACTACTACTACTACTGTACTACAACTACTGTACGACTACTACTACTGTACTACTACTACTACTACTACTACTACTACTACTACTACTACTACACTACTACTACACTACTACTACTACTACTACTACTACTACTACTACTACTACTACTACTGCTACTACTGTACTACTACTGTTGTTCTACTACTACTGTACTGCTGTACTACTGTACTACTACTCTACTACACTGTTACTAATACTACTGCTACTACTAATATACTACTACTACTACTACTACTGTACTACAACTGTACTTCTACTACTTCTACTGTACTACTACTACTACTGATACTACTACCACTACTTCTACTGCACTTCTACTAATAATGTAATCCTACTACTGCTGTTACTACTACTAATGTACCGCTACTACTACTGCTACTAGTGTACTCCCACTATTATTACTACTTATAATAATATTAATAATAATAATAATAGTAATTTTAATGATGGAATGACATCTCTGCTTTATTCAGGGAGGTTTGCATACATTTATGACCAGCTTGCCTTTCAAACCATACATTGTATTAGTGCTTATTGCTGGGGTCGTCCTTATGCTACCTGTTCATCACTCAGTGTAATTGGGTCGAGGGAAGGTACAACTACAGTCCAATTTAGCCAAAGGCCATTGATTCTCAAGCCCTGTGTCTACATCCCAAATGGTATTCTATTGCCTAGAAAGTGCAATACTTTTCACCAGAGCCCTATGGTCCATGGTCAAAGTAGTGCACCAAACAACAACCAGGGTGACTTTTGGGCTGCAGTACTGTAAACCATGTAAGCCATTTTGAAAGGTTGGCTAGCTAAATGATAAGACACCTCAGTACTGTAAAACAGGTAAGCCATTCTGAAAGGTTGGCTAGCTAAATGATATGACACCTCAGTACTGTAAAACATGTAGGATATTCTGAAAGGTTGGCTAGCTAAATGATAAGACACCTCAGTACTGTAAAACATGTAAGCCATTCTGAAAGGTTGGCTAGCTAAATGATATGACACCTCAGTACTGTAAAACATGTAAGCCATTTTGAAAGGTTGACTAGGTCCTTCTGTAGCTCAGTTGGTAGAGCATGGCGCTTGTAACGCCAGGGTAGTGGGTTTGATTCCTGGGACCACCCATACGTAGAATGTAAGCACAAATGACTGTAAGTCGCTTTGGATAAAAGCATCTGCTAAATGGCATATATTATTATTATTTATTATATTATATATTACTAGCTAAATGATATGACACCTCAGTACTGTAAAACCTGTAGGATATTCTGAGACGAGGGCTAGCTATGTGACACATCAGTACTGTGAAGACTGTAAGCCATTCTGAGATGTTGGCTAGCTATATGAAACTCCAGTACTGTGAAGACTGTAAGCCATTCTGAGATGTTGGCTAGCTATATGAAACTCCAGTACTGTGAAGACTGTAAGCCATTCTGAGATGTTGGCTAGCTATATGAAACTCCAGTACTGTGAAGACTGTAAGCCATTCTGAGATGTTGGCTAGCTATATGAAACTCCAGTACTGTGAAGACTGTAAGCCATTCTGAGATGTTGGCTTGCTATATGAAACTCCAGTACTGTGAAGACTGTCTAGCTATAGATTTCACACCTCAGTACTTCATCGAAACATACTAAAACACCAGGGGACATAGTGGGGGGTCAGTCGGAGTGTGCTGCTGAATATTGCAGTGTTATTGCAGTGTGTGTGTGTGTGTGTGTGTGTGTGTGTGTGTGTGTGTGTGTGTGTGTGTGTGTGTGTGTGTGTGTGTGTGTGTGTGTGTGTGTGTGTGTGTGTGTGTGTGTGAAACACACACATTCACCAACCCCGCCCGTTCCACTCTGACAGAGCAGCTTCAATAAACCAGGTTCAGAAATTAAACACCACATGTAAGTTTAACCATTTATTATAAAAGATAACCATGCATTGTAAGGCATTAGGGCTCTGCTCCTTCAGGTTAACTCACTGCCAGAGCCAAGCGTTAGGGGTTAGGGCCCTGCTCCTTCAGGTTAACTCACTGCCAGAGCCAAGCGTTAGGGGTTAGGGCCCTGCTCCTTCAGGTTAACTCACTGCCAGAGCCAAGCGTTAGGGGGTTAGGGCCCTGCTCCTTCATTGTAGCTCACTGCCAGAGCCAAGCGCTAGGGGTTAGGGCCCTGCTCCTTCATTGTAGCTCATTGCCAGAGCCAAGCGCTAGGGGTTAGGGCCCTGCTCCTTCATTGTAGCTCATTGCCAGAGCCAAGCGTTAGGGGTTAGGGCCCTGCTCCTTCAGGTTAACTCACTGCCAGAGCCAAGCGTTAGGGGTTAGGGCCCTGCTCCTTCATTGTAGCTCACTGCCAGAGCCAAGCGCTAGGGGTTAGGGCCCTGCTCCTTCATTGTAGCTCATTGCCAGAGCCAAGCGCTAGGGGTTAGGGCCCTGCTCCTTCATTGTAGCTCACTGCCAGAGCCAAGCGTTAGGGGTTAGGGCCCTGCTCCTTCAGGTTAACTCACTGCCAGAGCCAAGCGTTAGGGGTTAGGGCCCTGCTCCTTCATTGTAGCTCTCTGCCAGAGCCAAGCGTTAGGGGTTAGAGCCCTGCTCCTTCATTGTAGCTCACTGCCAGAGCCAAGCGTCAGGGGTTAGGGCCCTGCTCCTTCAGGTTAACTCACCGCCAGAGCCAAGCGTTAGGGGTTAGTGCCCTGCTCCTTCAGGTTAACTCACTGCCAGAGCCAAGCGTTAGGGGTTAGGGCCCTGCTCCTTCATTGTAGCTCATTGCCAGAGCCAAGCGTTAGGGGTTAGGGCCCTGCTCCTTCAGGTTAACTCACTGCCAGAGCCAAGCGTTAGGGGTTAGAGCTCTGCTCCTTCATTGTAGCTCATTGCCAGAGCCAAGCGTTAGGGGTTAGGGCCCTGCTCCTTCATTGTAGCTCACTGCCAGAGCCAAGCATTAGGGGTTAGGGCCCTGCTCCTTCAGGTTAGCTCACTGCCAGAGCCAAGCGTTCGGGGTTAGGGCCCTGCTCCTTCATTGTAGCTCACTGCCAGAGCCAAGCGTTAGGGGTTAGGGCCCTGCTCCTTCAGGTTAGCTCACTGCCAGAGCCAAGCGTTCGGGGTTAGGGCCCTGCTCCTTCAGGTTAACTCACTGCCAGAGCCAAGCGTTAGGGGTTAGGGCCCTGCTCCTTCAGGTTAACTCACTGCCAGAGCCAAGCGTTACGGGTTAGGGCCCTGCTCCTTCATTGTAGCTCACTGCCAGAGCCAAGCGTTAGGGGTTAGGGCCCTGCTCCTTCATTGTAGCTCATTGCCAGAGCCAAGCGTTAGGGGTTAGGGCCCTGCTCCTTCAGGTTAACTCACTGCCAGAGCCAGTGTTAGGGGTTAGAGCTCTGCTCCTTCATGATAGCTCATTGCCAGAGTCCAGCGTTAGGGGTTAGGGCCCTGCTCCTTCATTATAGCTCACTGCCAGAGCCAAGCGTTAGGGGTTAGGGCCCTGCTCCTTCAGGTTAGCTCACTGCCAGAGCCAAGCGTTCGGGGTTAGGGCCCTGCTCCTTCAGGTTAACTCACTGCCAGAGCCAAGCGTTAGGGGTTAGGGCCCTGTCTCAGGTTAGCTCACTAGCGTTCGGGGTTAGGGCCCTGCTCCTTCAGGTTAACTCACTGCCAGAGCCAAGCGTTAGGGGTTAGGGCCCTGCTCCTTCAGGTTAACTCACTTCCAGAGCCAAGCGTTAGGGGTTAGGGCCCTGCTCCTTCATTGTAGCTCATTGCCAGAGCGAAGCGTTAGGGGTTAGGGCCCTGCTCCTTCATTGTAGCTCATTGCCAGAGCTAAGCGTTAGGGGTTAGGGCCCTGCTCCTTCAGGTTAACTCACTTCCAGAGCCAAGCGTTAGGGGTTAGGGCTCTGCTCCTTCATTGTAGCTCATTGCCAGAGCCAAGCGTTAGGGGTTAGGGCCCTGCTCCTTCATTCTAGCTCACTGCCAGAGCCAAGCGTTAGGGGTTAGGGCCCTGCTCCTTCAGGTTAACTCACTGCCAGAGCCAAGCGTTAGGGGTTAGGGCCCTGCTCCTTCATTGTAGCTCACTGCCAGAGCCAAGCGCTAGGGGTTAGGGCCCTGCTCCTTCAGGTTAACTCACTGCCAGAGCAAAGCATTAGGGGTTAGGGCCCTGCTCCTTCATTGTAGCTCACTGCCAGAGAGCGCTAGGGTTTAGGGCCCTGCTCCTTCAGGTTAACTCACTGCCAGAGCCAAGCGTTAGGGGTTAGGGCCCTGCTCCTTCATTGAAGCTCACTGCCAGAGCCAAGCGTTAGGGGTTAGGGCCCTGCTCCTTCAGGTTAACTCACTGCCAGAGCCAAGCGTTAGGGGTTAGGGCCCTGCTCCTTCATTGTAGCTCACTGCCAGAGCCATGCGTTAGTGGTTAGGGCCCTGCTCCTTCATTGTAGCTCACTGCCAGAGCCAAGCGTTAGTGGTTAGGGCCCTGCTCCTTCATTGTAGCTCATTGCCAGAGCCAAGAGTTAGGGGTTAGGGCCCTGCTCCTTCATTGTAGCTCACTGCCAGAGCCAAGCGTTAGGGGTTAGAGCCCTGCTCCTTCATTGTAGCTCACTGCCAGAGCCAAGCGTCAGGGGTTAGGGCCCTGCTCCTTCAGGTTAACTCACCGCCAGAGCCAAGCGTTAGGGGTTAGTGCCCTGCTCCTTCAGGTTAACTCACTGCCAGATAGCGTTAGGGGTTAGGGCCCTGCTCCTTCATTGTAGCTCATTGCCAGAGCCAAGCGTTAGGGGTTAGGGCCCTGCTCCTTCAGGTTAACTCACTGCCAGAGCCAAGCGTTAGGGGTTAGAGCTCTGCTCCTTCATTGTAGCTCATTGCCAGAGCCAAGCGTTAGGGGTTAGGGCCCTGCTCCTTCATTGTAGCTCACTGCCAGAGCCAAGCATTAGGGGTTAGGGCCCTGCTCCTTCAGGTTAGCTCACTGCCAGAGCCAAGCGTTCGGGGTTAGGGCCCTGCTCCTTCATTGTAGCTCACTGCCAGAGCCAAGCGTTAGGGGTTAGGGCCCTGCTCCTTCAGGTTAGCTCACTGCCAGAGCCAAGCGTTCGGGGTTAGGGCCCTGCTCCTTCAGGTTAACTCACTGCCAGAGCCAAGCGTTAGGGGTTAGGGCCCTGCTCCTTCAGGTTAACTCACTGCCAGAGCCAAGCGTTACGGGTTAGGGCCCTGCTCCTTCATTGTAGCTCACTGCCAGAGCCAAGCGTTAGGGGTTAGGGCCCTGCTCCTTCATTGTAGCTCATTGCCAGAGCCAAGCGTTAGGGGTTAGGGCCCTGCTCCTTCAGGTTAACTCACTGCCAGAGCCAAGTGTTAGGGGTTAGAGCTCTGCTCCTTCATTGTAGCTCATTGCCAGAGTCAAGCGTTAGGGGTTAGGGCCCTGCTCCTTCATTGTAGCTCACTGCCAGAGCCAAGCGTTAGGGGTTAGGGCCCTGCTCCTTCAGGTTAGCTCACTGCCAGAGCCAAGCGTTCGGGGTTAGGGCCCTGCTCCTTCAGGTTAACTCACTGCCAGAGCCAAGCGTTAGGGGTTAGGGCCCTGCTCCTTCAGGTTAACTCACTGCCAGAGCCAAGCGTTAGGGGTTAGGGCCCTGCTCCTTCATTGTAGCTCATTGCCAGAGCGAAGCGTTAGGAGTTAGGGCCCTGCTCCTTCATTGTAGCTCATTGCCAGAGCCAAGCGTTAGGGGTTAGGGCCCTGCTCCTTCAGGTTAACTCACTGCCAGAGCCAAGCGTTAGGGGTTAGAGCTCTGCTCCTTCATTGTAGCTCATTGCCAGAGTCAAGCGTTAGGGGTTAGGGCCCTGCTCCTTCATTGTAGCTCACTGCCAGAGCCAAGCGTTAGGGGTTAGGGCCCTGCTCCTTCAGGTTAGCTCACTGCCAGAGCCAAGCGTTCGGGGTTAGGGCCCTGCTCCTTCAGGTTAACTCACTGCCAGAGCCAAGCGTTAGGGGTTAGGGCCCTGCTCCTTCAGGTTAACTCACTGCCAGAGCCAAGCGTTAGGGGTTAGGGCCCTGCTCCTTCAGCTCATTGCCAGAAAGCGTTAGGGTTAGGGCCCTGCTCCTTCATTGTAGCTCATTGCCAGAGCTAAGCGTTAGGGGTTAGGGCCCTGCTCCTTCAGGTTAACTCACTTCCAGAGCCAAGCGTTAGGGGTTAGGGCTCTGCTCCTTCATTGTAGCTCATTGCCAGAGCCAAGCGTTAGGGGTTAGGGCCCTGCTCCTTCATTCTAGCTCACTGCCAGAGCCAAGCGTTAGGGGTTAGGGCCCTGCTCCTTCAGGTTAACTCACTGCCAGAGCCAAGCGTTAGGGGTTAGGGCCCTGCTCCTTCATTGTAGCTCACTGCCAGAGCCAAGCGCTAGGGGTTAGGGCCCTGCTCCTTCAGGTTAACTCACTGCCAGAGCAAAGCATTAGGGGTTAGGGCCCTGCTCCTTCATTGTAGCTCACTGCCAGAGCCAAGCGCTAGGGTTTAGGGCCCTGCTCCTTCAGGTTAACTCACTGCCAGAGCCAAGCGTTAGGGGTTAGGGCCCTGCTCCTTCATTGAAGCTCACTGCCAGAGCCAAGCGTTAGGGGTTAGGGCCCTGCTCCTTCAGGTTAACTCACTGCCAGAGCCAAGCGTTAGGGGTTAGGGCCCTGCTCCTTCATTGTAGCTCACTGCCAGAGCCATGCGTTAGTGGTTAGGGCCCTGCTCCTTCATTGTAGCTCACTGCCAGAGCCAAGCGTTAGTGGTTAGGGCCCTGCTCCTTCATTGTAGCTCATTGCCAGAGCCAAGAGTTAGGGGTTAGGGCCCTGCTCCTTCATTGTAGCTCACTGCCAGAGCCAAGTGACACAGAGATGATACTATAACGAAAGGCTGTGAGCTCAAAATGCTACTGTATATATATATACTAGTCATTACTGAACCGTAGTGATGACACAATCCTGATCATACTAGTAATTACTGCCGGAGCTCATGTGGGCTCCACCCTCCGAGTGACACATTGTAGGCAGTAGAAGATTACGGCCCATAATCTTGAGGGTCAAGCCGTGACCGATGAGAAGCAGTGCTGATACATGATACATGAGTGGGCAGCCCATAGATCCGCGCTTGGCCCCCAGCACTGGCAAAGGAACTAGAGTCATGAGGAGTTATAGGATGTTATCATTGGTAGCCGCCTGTTAGATCTACTGTCTCTATTATATTATGACAGACCAGCTAGATCTTCTGTCTCTATGATATTATGACAGACCAGCTAGATCTACTGTCTCTATTATATTATGACACACCAGCTAGATCTACTGTCTCTATTATATTATGACATTACTGCTAGATCTACTGTCTCTATTATATTATGACAGACCAGCTAGATCTACTGTCTTCATTATATTACAACAGACCAGCTGTATATACTGTCTCCATTTCACTTTGGCCATTGTTGTGGGCCTGCCTTCCCCTCAACAGCCTCAAATAGGCTATTTCATGTGGGGGTGGGTTGGGGCGGCAGACACACACATCTCACATTTCATTACCTTACATTTTTATATATTGCTACTAAAAAATGTAAATCACAAATAATATTTTATATTATTAATTTCATGCAACGGCATTAGCATGAGAAGAACGTACCATGTCATCTCCGTTCAAAAAAGATTCCTCCATTTGGGAATCGCTAAATGAGTGGTCCTCCAACAATCTCTGTCTCACTTTCCCAATCAATTTCTTCTAAAATTGTGTGTACATCTGTATATCTAGACTTAGATTTAGCTTTCCCTGACTTAGTCGCCATAATGATTGATATATAAACAGCTGAAGATGTGCTTTACCAAAACAACGCAGTGCGTAATATGCGTTGCTCCTTCCGGTATGAAACTTCAATGGCGAATGACCCTCTTTACGCTGGAGTTTACTACACATAAACAAGGTACAAATCTGTCGTTCTGCCCCTGAACAGGCAGTTAACCCACTGTTCCTAGGCCGTCATTGAAAATAAGAATGTGTTCTTAACTGACTTGCCTGGTTAAATAAAGGTAAAAAAATATAAAAAAAAATAAAAAATAAACATTACATATTGCCATTTACCTCAGCTCATTGGCTATCTACCCAGCTAGATTTCAAGACGATGGTCATTGGGTTAAAATACAGTCAATCAACTAAACAGCGGTCATATCATTGGTGCACAATGATGTCATTACTTGTTGTCTTCAAATCGGTTTCTTTCAGTCAATACGTCCCGCGAAACGACCCATCAGGTTTGGTTGTGTTACAAACAAAGAGGCCAAATTGGTGAAGTTATACATTTTGTGTTTCAAACAAACCAGTTGATTGCAATGAAACCAAACATGACTGGAAAAGTCACCTTTACTGTGTGTATTTACATCGAATGTGTTGTCGAAAATGGAAGGAGACGGAATTCACGACACAAGCGGTTCACAAAATGTTTTGTGTTAGGCTATAAAAATGGATTTTATCAAACAAAAGACCATTCATTGTGTAACAATGAGCACTGGGATTGCAAACAGGGGAAGATCAAAGGTCAAAGGTAAACAATGTATTTTATTGCAGTTTGTGACTTTGTTACGCCTGTGCTGGTGGAAATAGTTGTTTTTTATGGGGCTCTATCCTCAGATAATCGCATTGTATCTCTTTCGCAGTAAATCCTTTTTTAAATCTGACAACGCAGTTGGATTAGCAAGATTCTAGGCTTTCGAAACATGTGAGACACTTGTATTTTCATCAATGTTTAATATGACTATTTATGTAGCGATCACCAAAGGTCAAATTTCATCCCGCAGAGAGGTTAAGTAAAAATACATTTAAGTACTATTTAAGTCATCTAATAAATCCACCTTTAAAGTTGTCACGCCCTGGTCGTAGTATTTTGTGTTTTTCTTCATGTATTTGGTCAGGCCAGGGTGTGACATGGGTTTTTGTATGTGGTGTGTAGATAGTGGGATTGCAGCTTAGTGGGGTGTTCTAGGTTAGTCTATGGCTGTCTGAAGTGGTTCTCAATCAGAGGCAGGTGTTTATCGTTGTCTCTGATTGGGAACCATATTTAGGCAGCCATATTCTTTGGTTGTATTGTGGGTGATTTTCCCTGAGTGTCTTGATGTCCTTGTGCTGGTTTAGTTGACACAAGTATAGGCTGTCTTCGGTTTTCGTTTCGTTTATTGTTTTGTAGTGTTTGTGTTTATTCGTGTTTACGTTGTGTGATTAAACATGGATCGCAATATACACGCTGCAGTTTGGTCCGACTCTCCTTCACCATATGAAAACCGTGACAAAAGTACTACTTAAGTCATCTTATAAATCCACCTTTAAACAGTGGTGTAAAGTACTTAAGTAGTATACTTTTAAGTACTACTTAAGTCATTTTTTTAGGGTATCTGTACTTTACTTTAGTATTTATATTTTTGACAACTTTTACTTTTACTCCACTACATTCCTAAAGAAAATAATGTACTTTTTACTCCATACATTTTCCCTGACTCCCAAAAGTACTCATTACATTTTGAATGCTTAGCAGGACATTAATTAAAATGGTCTAATTCACACATTTATCAACAGAACATCCCTGGTCATCCCTACTGCATCTGATCTAGAGAACTCACTAAACACAAATGCTTAATTTGTAAATTCTGTTGGAGTGTGCCCCTGGGCTATCCGTACATTTAACAAAAAAAACAAGAAAATCGTATCATTTGGTTTCCTTAAAAATAACACATTTGAAATTATTCATACTTTTTGAAACTTAAAGTACATTTAAAACCAAATAGTTTTAGACTTTTACTCAAGTATGACAATTGGGTACTTTTTCCACAACAGGCTACCTGTAACTACCTGTACTATCCAGAGCCTAATGTCACTGCTGATGCTGCTCAGCAGTGGCTGAACATACGCAACATGCCCAGCATGCACAGAGTGCTGGAGAGAGGGCCATGATCATCTAAAACCTAGACCTACAATATAGTCTACCTGAGCTGAAGACTATGTCTAATGGTGTATGCTGGTAAACCATGAGAGATGTCTGAAATAAGCTCTCTAATAGAACATTCCCATAGAGAAATTAACGCTTGATGGCCAACAACGGATTGCCATTGTGGGTGTTTAGCAAGCCAACGCATATTAGGTAAAGCTACTGTAGCATCACCAGCCAATCCAACGTATGCTAGGTAAAGCTACTGTAGCATCACCAGCCAATCCAACGCATATTAGGTAAAGCTACTGTAGCATCACCAGCCAATCCAACGCATGCTAGGTAAAACTACTGTAGCATCACCAGCCAATCCAACGCATATTAGGTAAAGCTACTGTAGCATCACCAGCCAATCCAACGCATGCTAGGTAAAGCTACTGTAGCATCACCAGCCAATCCAACGCATATTAGGTAAAGCTACTGTAGCATCACCAGCCAATCCAACGCATATTAGGTAAAGCTACTGTAGCATCACCAGCCAATCCAACGCATATTAGGTAAAGCTACTGTAGCATCACCAGCCAATCCAACGCATGCTAGGTAAAGCTACTGTAGCATCACCAGCCAATCCAACGCATATTAGGTAAAGCTACTGTAGCATCACCAGCCAATCCAACGCATGCTAGGTAAAGCTACTGTAGCATCACCAGCCAATCCAACGCATGCTAGGTAAAGCTACTGTAGCATCACCAGCCAATCCAACGCATGCTAGGTAAAGCTACTGTAGCATCACCAGCCAATCCAACGTATGCTAGGTAAAGCTACTGTAGCATCACCAGCCAATCCAAAGCATGCTAGGTAAAGCTACTGTAGCATCACCAGCCAATCCAAAGCATGCTAGGTAAAGCTACTGTAGCATCACCAGCCAATCCAACGCATGCTAGGTAAAGCCACTGTAGCATCACCAGCCAATCCAACGCATGCTCGGTAAAGCTACTGTAGCATCACCAGCCAATCCAACGCATGCTAGGTAAAGCTACTGTAGCATCACCAGCCAATCCAACACATGCTAGGTAAAGCTACTGTAGCTTCACCAGCCAATCCAACGCATGCTAGGTAAAGCTACTGTAGCATCACCAGCCAATCCAACGCATATTAGGTAAAGCTACTGTAGCTTCACCAGCCAATCCAACGTATGCTCGGTAAAGCTACTGTAGCTTCACCAGCCAATCCAACGCATATTAGGTAAAGCTACTGTAGCATCACCAGCCAATTCAACGCATGCTAGGTAAAGCTACTGTAGCATCACCAGCCAATCCAACGCATGCTAGGTAAAGCTACTGTAGCATCACCAGCCAATCCAACGTATGCTAGGTAAATCTACTGTAGCATCACCAGCCAATCCAAAGCATGCTAGGTAAAGCTACTGTAGCTTCACCAGCCAATCCAACGCATGCTAGGTAAAGCTACTGTAGCATCACCAGCCAATCCAACGCATGCTAGGTAAAGCTACTGTAGCATCACCAGCCAATCCAACGCATGCTAGGTAAAGCTACTGTAGCATCACCAGCCAATCCAAAGCATGCTAGGTAAAGCTACTGTAGCATCACCAGCCAATCCAAAGCATGCTAGGTAAAGCTACTGTAGCATCACCAGCCGATCCAACGCATGCTAGGTAAAGCTACTGTAGCATCACCAGCCGATCCAACGCATGCTAGGTAAAGCTACTGTAGCATCACCAGCCAATCCAATGTGACTGTAAGCTATAAAAAGCATTGATTGGTCATCTCATAGAGATACAGCACTAGCTCCCCCACTAAGGTGCAAGGTGAAAACTCGCATATTAGGTAAAGCTACTGTAGCATCACCAGCCGATCCAACGCATGCTAGGTAAAGCTACTGTAGCATCACCAGCCAATCCAATGTGACTGTAAGCTATAAAAAGCATTGATTGGTCATCTCATAGAGATACAGCACTAGCTCCCCCACTAAGGTGCAAGGTGAAAACTCGCATATTAGGTAAAGCTACTGTAGCATCACCAGCCGATCCAACGCATGCTAGGTAAAGCTACTGTAGCATCACCAGCCAATCCAATGTGACTGTAAGCTATAAAAAGCATTGATTGGTCATCTCATAGAGATACAGCACTAGCTCCCCCACTAAGGTGCTAGGTGAAAACTTGAAATCTGAGGGGGAAAAAAATAGTTAAGTTTAGCATTAGTAATCAAATAATATATGCTTACTGATGGAAAGGCTCAGTAATGTTGAGCCTGAGACACACTGACGCCATACCAGTTGAAAAATGCAAATGAATTACTTTAAAATCATACAATGTGATTTTCTGGATTTTTTTTTTAGATTCCATCTCTCACAGTTGAAGTGTACCCATGATAAAAAATGACATACCTCTACATGCTTTGTAAGTGGGGAAACACTGCCTATTTTGCAGGTTATCAAATACTTGTTCTCCCCACTGTATAGCGGCCCCTGACCATTTGGCCCATCGAAATGGTGGTAGATATGAGTCACGCTCAGCTAAAATGACAGGAGCAGAGTGAGCCGTGTCAGGGTTAAAAAATACCTGGATGTTACACTATGTTCAAGCACGCATAATAACATACCTAGTACATGCCTAGTATCTCCCCCCTTTCCCTTTCCTACTATCCTAATATTGTATACTACAAAAAAAATAACTAACTCAATGCTTCGCTACTTCATGATCGCTATGGTGAGAATGAAAGATGACAAACTAATTCACAACTGTTAGTTTGCCCAGTAAGGGGCAATCTGCCGAGACGACAATCCCGCCACTATTAGATACTAGCAAAAGGGATCCGCCAGAGAAGTGACCACTTGGTGTAAAAGACAGACGACGGATGACAGTAACCTGAGAACTGTGTAATAAGATCAGATAGTACTATAAATCCCACACAGGGGGGGGGAATTGATTGCACCAGCCAATCATACATCACGATACTTACTCAATAAAACACCAGACATGAATGTAATGCCTCATTGGGTAAGAAACCATCCTGTTTGCACCTGGGGTAAAAATAATCTGTCTGCCATCGTACTGCGATGCTTCCCTGGCAGATGCAATGGAAGCGGGGGCTTCTATGTCACCACGAGCTCGCCGTGCTTTTGGCAATAGAAATAATGCTGCCGTGTCGTGACGATGAGCAGACGATACAAGACATAAAAGCCGACGCATGAATTAACACGTGCATCACCTTGACAATGTGATGAATACAGAGCCTAAACATGCGTGTGTTCAAGTAAAAACAATTCCCGCAGCCGTGATCCAATACTGTGAGGAGGCCATGATGCATTACTGTGAGGAGGCCATGATGTGATACTGTGAGGAGGCCATGATGCGATACTGTGAGGAGGCCATGATGCGATACTGTGAGGAGGCCATGATGTGATACTGTGAGGAGGCCATGATGCGATACTGTGAGGAGGCCATGATGCGATACTGTGAGGAGGCCATGATGCGATACTGTGAGGAGGCCATGATGCGATACTGTGAGGAGGCCATGATGTAATACTGTGACGAGGCCATGATGCGATACTGTGAGGAGGCCATGATGTGATACTGTGAGGAGGCCATGATGCTATACTGTGAGGAGGCCATGATGCTATACTGTGAGGAGGCCATGATGCGATACTGTGACGAGGCCATGATGCATTACTGTGAGGAGGCCATGATGCGATACTGTGAGGAGGCCATGATGCATTACTGTGAGGAGGCCGTGATCCAATACTGTGAGGAGGCCGTGATCCAATACTGTGAGGAGGCCGTGATCCAATACTGTGAGGAGGCCGTGATCCAATACTGTGAGGAGGCCGTGATCCAATACTGTGAGGAGGCCATGATGTGATACTGTGAGGAGGCCATGATGTGATACTGTGAGGAGGCCGTGATCCGATACTGTGAGGAGGCCGTGATCCAATACTGTGAGGAGGCCGTGATCCAATACTGTGAGGAGGCCATGATGCGATACTGTGAGGAGGCCATGATGTAATACTGTGAGGAGGCCATGATGCAATACTGTGAGGAGGCCATGATGTAATACTGTGAGGAGGCCATGATGTGATACTGTGAGGAGGCCATGATGTAATACTGTGAGGAGGCCATGATGTAATACTGTGAGGAGGCCATGATGTAATACTGTGAGGAGGCCATGATGTAATACTGTGAGGAGGCCATGATGTAATACTGTGAGGAGGCCATGATGTAATACTGTGAGGAGGCCATGATGTAATACTGTGAGGAGGCCATGATGCGATACTGTGAGGAGGCCATGATGCGATACTGTGAGGAGGCCATGATGCATTACTGTGAGGAGGCCATGATGCATTACTGTGAGGAGGCCATGATGCATTACTGTGAGGAGGCCATGATGCAATACTGTGAGGAGGCCGTGATCCAATACTGTGAGGAGGCCGTGATCCAATACTGTGAGGAGATAATGAAGCAAAGATATCAGCTAAAACCTGAATGCATTAAAGTTGCAGCATGTGATGGGTGAAGAACTAGAATGCAAGACATGAACGTAATGAAATGCAACCAGAGTTAAAACATGACGAGATTGAAGTGCTCTCTGCAATACATACACTACAATACATACACTACAATACATACACTACAATACATAAACTACAATACATACACTACAATACATACACTACAATACATACACTACAATACATACACTACAATACATACACTACAATACATACACTACAATACATACACTACAATACATACACTGCAATACATACACTGCCATACATACACTACAATACATACACTACAATACATACACTACAATACATAAACTACAATACATACACTGCAATACATACACTACAATACATACACTACAATACATACACTACAATACATACACTGCAATACATACACTGCAATACATACAATACATACACTACAATACATACACTACAATACATACACTACAATACATACACTACAATACATACACTACAATACATACACTACAATACATACACTGCAATACATACACTGCAATACATACACTGCAATACATACACTACAATACATACACTACAATACATACACTACAATACATACACTACAATACATACACTACAATACATACACTGCAATACATACACTGCAATACATACACTGCAATACATACACTGCAATACATACACTGCAATACATACACTGCAATACATACACTGCAATACATACACTGCAATACATACACTGCAATACATACACTACAATACATACACTACAATACATACACTACAATACATACACTACAATACATACACTACAATACATACACTGCAATACATACACTACAATACATACACTACAATACATACACTGCAATACATACACTGCAATACATACACTGCAATACATACACTGCAATACATACACTGCAATACATACACTGCAATACATACACTACAATACATACACTGCAATACATACACTGCAATACATACACTACAATACATACACTACAATACATACACTACAATACATACACTGCAATACATACACTGCAATACATACACTGCAATACATACACTACAATACATACACTACAATACATACACTACAATACATACACTGCAATACATACACTGCAATACATACACTACAATACATACACTACAATACATACACTACAATACATACACTACAATACATACACTACAATACATACACTGCAATACATACACTACAATACATACACTACAATACATACACTACAATACATACACTGCAATACATACACTACAATACATACACTGCAATACATACACTACAATACATACACTGCAATACATACACTACAATACATACACTACAATACATACACTGCAATACATACACTGCAATACATACACTGCAATACATACACTGCCATACATACACTACAATACATACACTGCCATACATACACTACAATACATACACTGCCATACTGCAATACATACACTACAATACATACACTACAATACATACACTACAATACAATACATACACTACAATACATACACTGCAATACATACACTACAATACATACACTACAACTGATTGTTGTCTAGCGACAATGACAAGTCACCGGGGTCTTACAACATTGATGAGGAAAATAGATGATGATATTGACACTCCTGTTTGTGAAATCTTCAATGTAAGCCTACTTGAAAGTGTGTGCCCTCGGGCCTGAAAGGGAAGCAAAAGTCATTCCACTTCCTAAGAACAGTAAAAGCCCCCTTTACTGTCTCAAATAGCTGACCAATCAGCCTGGTACCAAGCCTAGTAAACTTTTGAAAATAAAATGGTCTTTAAACCAGATACAATGCTATTTCACAGTAAACAAATTGACAACAGATATTCAGCACGCTTATAGGGAAGGATATTCAACAAGCGCAGCATATACACCCATTACTGATGATTGGCTGAGATCATTTGATGATACAAAGATTGTGGGGGCTGTTTTGTTAGGCTTCAGTGCTGGCTTTTGACATTATCGATCATAGTCTGCTGCAAGAGAAATGTGTTATGTCTTTACACCTCTTGCTATAATGTGGATAAAGAGTTACCTGTCTAACAGAACACAGAGGGTGTTCTTTAATGGAAGCCTCTCCAACATAATCCAGGTAGAATCAGGAATTCCCCAGGGCAGCTGTCTAAGCTCCCTACTTTTTTCAATCTTTACAAATGACATCCCACTGGTTTTGAGTAAACTATATTTCAAAATCTAAAAAGCATTGTATTTGGCACAAATTATTCACTAAATCCTTAACCTCAACTAAATATTCTTGAGTAAAAAATACTTGAAGGTACTGCTTAAATTGTTTTTTTGGTATCTGTACATTACTTTACTATTTACATTTTTGACAACAGGGTGTCTGTTTGTAGTGATGAAGTCAATCTCTCCTCCACTTTGAGCCATGACCAACTCTAGCTCTCTGTGTACATCTGAGGACCAGCCGTGCTGTCCTGACCTGAGCTAATTGCAATTTTCCCTCTTTGTGGCACCTGACCACAGGACTCAACAGTAGTCCAGGTGAGACAAAACTAAGGGATGTAGGATCTGCCTTTTTGATAGTGCTGAAGAAAGAGCAGTGCTTTATTATGGACAGACTTCTCCCCATCTTAGCTACTGTTGTATGTATATGTTTTGACCATGACAGTTTACAATCCAGGGTTACTGATATGTAGTGCCTTAGATGACTGCACCACTTGGGAGACCAAGTACATGACCTATGATAGAAAAATGGCTAATAATCAGCCTAACCTACAGATGCAGATAATGATAAAGTAAATATAACTAAATCACTGAATAATATCGTAAAATGTACACTACCGTTCAGAAGTTTGGGGTCACTTAGAAATGTCTTTATTTTATAAAATAAAGCTATTTTTTTTTATCCATTAAAATCACATCAAATTGATCAGAAATACAGTGTAGGCCAGCATGACTGAGTCGACTCTTCACTGTTGACGTCGAGACTGGTGTTTTACGGGTACAATTTCATGAACCTGCCAGTTGAGGACTTCTGAAGTGTCTGTTTCTCAAACTAGACACTCTAATGTACTTGTCCTCTTGCTCAGTTGTGCACTGGGGCCTCCCACTCCTCTCTTTATTCTGGTTAGAGCCAGTTTGCGCTGTTCTGTGAAAGCAGTAGTACACAGAGTAATACGAGATCTTCAGTTTCATGGCATTTTCTCACATGGAATAGCCTTCATTTCTGAGAACAAGAATAGACTGATGAGTTTTAGAAGAAAGTATTTGTTTCTGGCCATTTCGAGCCTGTAATCGAACCCACAAATGCTGATGCTCCAGATACTCAACAAGTATAAAGAAGTTCAGATGTATTGCTTCTTTAATCAGGCACAACAGTTTTCAGCTGTGCTAACATAATTGCTAAATAGTTTTCTAATGATCAATTTGCCTTTTAAAATGATGAAGTTGGATTAGCTAACACAACGGGCCATTGGAACACAGGAGTGATGGTTGCTGATAATGGGCCTCTGTTCGCCTGTGTAGACATTCCATTAAAAATATTGTTATTAACAATAACAATGTCAACACTGTATTTCTGATCAATTTTATGTTATTTTAATTAATGGACGGAAAATGTGCTTTTCTTTCAAAAACAAGGACATTTCTACGTGATCCCAAACTTAGTGAATGTTAGTGAATGTCACCCAGACAGGTCAGTTAGTGAATGTCACCCAGACAGGTCAGTTAGTGAATGTCACCCAGACAGGTCAGTTAGTGAATGTCACCCAGACAGGTCAGTTAGTGAATGTCACCCAGACAGATCAGTTAGTGAATGTCACCCAGACAGATCATTTAGTGAATGTCACCCAGACAGGTCAGTTAGTGAATTTCACCCAGACAGATCAGTTAGTGAATGTCACCCAGACAGGTCAGTTAGTGAATGTCACCCAGACAGGTCAGTTAGTGAATGTTACCCAGACAGCTCAGTTAGTGAATGTTACCCAGACAGCTCAGTTAGTGAATGTTACCCAGACAGCTCAGTTAGTGAATGTCACCCAGACAGGTCAGTTAGTGAATGTTACCCAGACAGGTCAGTTAGTGAATGTCACCCAGACAGGTCAGTTAGTGAATGTCACCCAGACAGGTCAGTTAGTGAATGTCACCCAGACAGGTCAGTTAGTGAATGTCACCCAGACAGGTCAGTTAGTGAATGTCACCCAGACAGGTCAGTTAGTGAATGTCACCCAGACAGGTCAGTTAGTGAATTTTACCCAGACAGGTCAGTTAGTGAATGTCACCCAGACAGGTCAGTTAGTGAATGTCACCAGTACAGCTCAGTTAGTAACTGTTACCCAGACAGGTCAGTTAGTGAATGTCACCCAGACAGGTCAGTTAGTGAATGTCACCCAGACAGGTCAGTTAGTGAATGTCACCCAGACAGGTCAGTTAGTGAATGTTACCCAGACAGCTCAGTTAGTGAATGTCACCCAGACAGGTCAGTTAGTGAATGTCACCCAGACAGGTCAGTTAGTGAATGTCACCCAGACAGGTCAGTTAGTGAATGTTACCCAGACAGGTCAGTTAGTGAATGTCACCCAGACAGGTCAGTTAGTGAATGTTACCCAGACAGGTCAGTTAGTGAATGTGTTTCCAGCTAAACTGTTTAGCAGGGTTCCAGACAATAACCATAAGTCAGATAATTTGTACAAAATGTAAAGTGTGACTGCCGGTGCAAGTCACACTAAGTAATGTGACTCGGATGTAAATTGTATCATTCATTGTGTGCCTTGCTTGTCTTGTGAACAGTAATAGCTACTATCAATAGATAACCGGCCACATAGAGACCAAAACATGTCATCAAGAAAACATTACTACTCACTGTATATCAACATATAGTCTGGATCACTAGCCTAGCATTGGCTACTTCTTCCTTGTATGATGAGGGATGGTTCTCCTTGAGGGTTGTATGTTGACCAAGAGCACAGACTCTGCCCTAAAGCTGGCATTGTGAACAACAACACAATAGATTACTCTTGAAACAAATTCTATTTAGCTAGCTAGCTAACTAGCCGTTTGTAGCAGACTATTGACTGAAAATAGTAGTCAGTAGAGCAGCAACACGGTTGATCGTCGCAATCAATGACGTCCCTGCAGAAGCCTAAACATTGCAGAGTGAGCAGAGTGAACGACGCAAGCAAGGTTCAACAAAGAATTTGAGGATTCCAAAAGAAAGTTCAAATCAGAAACAACAAGCTTAGGGTGTGTTGGATTCTGGCTTGAAATATACTGATTCCTGTCACCATATTAGACTTTATTGATTGTTTTAAATTAAAACATATATATTAAAACCTCTTAGGGATCCCTTCACCCCCATTCCCGCTCGAATCCCGGTAACGGGATTGATTTGACAACATCCAGTGAAATTGCAGCATGCCAAATTCAAAAACAGAAATACTCATAATAAGAATTTATTACACATACAAGTGTTATACATCAAAATGCAGGTTAATTTCTTGTTAATCCAGCCACAGTGTCAGATTTCAAAAAGGCTTTACGGGGGACAGCGCCCCGCATACAAACACATGAAAATCATACTTCAACCAGGCAGGTGCAACACAAAATTCTGAAATAACGATATAATTCATACATTACCTTTGAAGATCTTCTTCTGTTGGCACTCCAATATGTCCCAGAAACATCACAAATGGTCCTTTTGTTTGATAAATTCCATCTTTATATCCCCAAAATGTCCATTTATTTGGCGAGTTTGATTCAGAAATACACCGGCTCCAACTCCCCCAACATGACTACAAAATATCTAATAAGTTACCTGTAAACTTGGTCCAAACATTTCATACAACTTTCCTAATCAAAACTCAAAACCTAAAACGTAAATAATCGATCAAATTTAAGACGTGAAATACTGTGCTCAATACCGGACGAAAACAGCGCGAAGCACGTTCCAGTTCACAAGCTCCAAAAGATTTGAATCCCTTTGTGTGACACATGGAGAGAACAGGGCTACTTCTTCATTTCGCAAAGGGAAAAACATCAACCAATTTCAAAAGACTGTTGACATCTAGTGGAAGCCATAGGAATTGCAATCATATTTCTATTAAAAAGGGATTGCCATAGAAAACGAATGGAAAATTCATTGAGCTCAAATTTTTTTCCCCTGGATGGATTGTGCTCGGGGTCTTGCCTGCCAAATCAGTTCTGTTATACTCACAGACATTATTCAAACGGATTTAGAAACGTCCGAGTATTTACTATCCAAATCTACTAATAATATGCATATCCTAGCTTCTGGGCCTGAGTAGCAGGCAGTTTACTTTGGGCACGCTTTTCATCCGGACGTGAAAATACTGCGCCCTAGCCCAAAGAGATCAACTAAGAGTGAATAGGAACTCTGTATGGAAAGTTACTGAGTGAGACAAGGGGAATATCAGAAAGTTAATTCAAACATGCTGATGCCGACTAATATGGAAGGAGGTAAAGAGTAACAGTCTAATATTCCTATGGAAGGAGGTAAAGAGTAACAGTCTAATATTCCTATGGAAGGAGGTAAAGAGTAACAGTCTAATATTCCTATGGAAGGAGGTAAAGAGTAACAGTCTAATATTCCTATGGAAGGAGGTAAAGAGTAACAGTCTAATATTCCTATGGAAGGAGGTAAAGAGTAACAGTCTAATATTCCTATGGAAGGAGGTAAAGAGTAACAGTCTAATATTCCTATGGAAGGAGGTAAAGAGTAACAGTCTAATATTCCTATGGAAGGAGGTAAAGAGTAACAGTCTAATATTCCTATGGAAGGAGGTAAAGAGTAACAGTCTAATATTCCTATGGAAGGAGGTAAAGAGTAACAGTCTAATATTCCTATGGAAGGAGGTAAAGAGTAACAGTCTAATATTCCTATGGAAGGAGGTAAAGAGTAACAGTCTAATATTCCTATGGAAGGAGGTAAAGAGTAACAGTCTAATATTCCTATGGAAGGAGGTAAAGAGTAACAGTCTAATATTCCTATGGAAGGAGGTAAAGAGTAACAGTCTAATATTCCTATGGAAGGAGGTAAAGAGTAACAGTCTAATATTCCTATGGAAGGAGGTAAAGAGTAACAGTCTAATATTCCTATGGAAGGAGGTAAAGAGTAACAGTCTAATATTCCTATGGAAGGAGGTAAAGAGTAACAGTCTAATATTCCTATGGAAGGAGGTAAAGAGTAACAGTCTAATATTCCTATGGAAGGAGGTAAAGAGTAACAGTCTTGTTTCAGTTCCTGATAAGGCAGGCCGGCTGCTGAAAAACTATGACCAGCAGGGATGTGGAACTCGAGATAAGGTCAACAGTTGAAGAGAGAAGAAGCCTCTGGGAATGGGGGGCCATAGAGGCCCACCCCGAATGCCATCTAACTACATTTCAGTCTCAAGTACAGAATTGTACAGTACACACACTTCAATGCCCATAAGGGCTCTAGACTTAGGCAGAGCCATGACAACACCAGTAAGAGGAGCATACTGAATTTCTTCCTAGAAACAGAAAATTATATATTTTATTTATCTTAGACAAGCAAGGAGATAATAATAATAATATATGCCATTTAGCAGACGCTTTTATCCAAAGCGACTTACAGTCATGTGTGCATACATTCTACGTATGGGTGGTCCCGGGGATCGAACCCACTACCCTGGCGTTACAAGCACCATGCTCTACCAACTGAGCTACAGAAGGACCACATGAGTGTATCCATATATGCTTGTGTGAACTGTAGGTTGTGTTCGCAGCTAAACCATCCAGTGGGTTGAATAAACGTTATTTCTTGTTGTTGTCGTCGTCGTTCGTTTTGAGTTTTTTACTCTGTTTGTTCAGAACATAACAAGTGTAACCGCTAGTTACAGCGACACGGAAGCAAGAGACACCAGTGCATACGAGCATGTGACATTGGGGAAGCGTTTGTAGACTTGTCAACTAAACAGACCGTATGTAATTAGAGTGTGTATACAATTAGTAGAATATCTGATCATGCACTCAGCTGATGCCACTCAGGTTTCCCTTCTGAACTGGCTACGCTTAGTTAGTAACACTGGGGGGGGCACAGAAGTAACGTGACAGCAGGACAGTGTTCTCAATAAATGTTAGAAACATAGTTTGAACAGAGATCCCCATAAGATCAACAGCGATTCGTATCCACAGTTAAGACGGCCTCCGAGCAGCAAACAAAGACAAGTAGGAGAGTTACTCGACACCAATAACAAAAATCTAACAAAAGGACTTAACCGAGATGTTCTTTCTAAAGGACTGATTTGGACTAAAAGAGACATTATTATTGGAACTCTCAATACAAAGACAGAGATGAATTGTGTTATTTTATTTTTACTTTAAACCTCTACAGGATCAGTGTCTTCCCACCTCCCCACGGTTGAGTTAACGTAGGCTAATGCGATTATCACGAGGTTGTAAGTAACAAGAACATTTCCCAGGACATAGACATATCTGATATTGGCAGAAAGCTTAAATTCTTGTTAATCTAACTGCACTGTCCAATTTACAGTAGCTATTACAGTGAAATAATACCATGCTATTGTTTGAGGAGAGCGCACAGTTATGAACATGAAAATGTATTAATAAACCAATTAGGCACATTTGGGCGGTCGTGATACAACATTTTGAACAGATGTGCAATGGTTCAGTCTAACACTTTGCACGTACACTGCCGCCATCTAGTGGCCAAAATCTAAAGTGTGCCTAACCTGGAATAGTGCATTGTGTCCTTTCTCTTGCATTTCAAAGATAATAAAGAAAGAAATACAAAAAAAACATGTTTTTTTTCTTTGTATTATCTTTTACCAGATCTAATGTGTTATATTCTCCTACATTAATTTCACATTTCCACAAACTTCAAAGTGTTTCCTTTCAAATGGTATCAATAATATGCATATCCTTGCTTTAGGGCCTGAGCTACGGGCAGTTAGATTTCGGTATGTCATTTTAGGTGAAAATTGAAAAAAAGGGGGCGGATCCTGAAGAGATTTTAAAACGTTCCCTGGAATTCGTCCTTTTGGAGGTTCTTCTTGTTAAGTCCTTTTGTTGGATTTTGTCACCTGGTCTGTTTCACCTGTCCTTGTGCTTGTCTCCACCCCCTCCAGGTGTCGCCCATCTTCCCCACTTATCCTCTGGGTATTTATACCTGTGTTTTCTGTCTGTCTGTGCCAATTTGCCTTGTTTGTCAAGCTTACCAGCATTTGTCTAGTCAGCGTCTGACTATTCCCAGGTTCTCTGTCTCTTGGCCTCTAGCCTGACTCATATCCTACTGTGCCATTAAATATTATATATCCTAAGCCTGCTGCTCAGTCATTCAGTTTCCCTGATAATAACTCTGGCATAACTGTTTGTTATTCCAAATGTCACCACATTAGAACAATTTATGCACCTGTAAGAATTAGATAAGCTTAGAAACATTTTCCTGTGGGAGTTGGATCAGCATGGAAACATTTTCCTGTAGGATTAGGATCAGCTTGAATACTTTTTCCCATAAGAATTGGATCAGCATGAAAACATTTTCCTGTAGGAGTTGGATCAGCCTGGAAACATTTTCCTGTAGGAATTGGATCAGCATGAAAACATTTTCCTGTAGGAATTGGATCAGCCTGGAAACATTTTCCTGTAGGAATTGGATCAGCCTGGAAACATTTTCCTGTAGGAATTGGATCAGCCTGGAAACATTTTCCTGTAGGAATTGGATCAGCCTGGAAACATTTTCCTGTAGGAGTTGGATCAGCATGAAAACATTTTCCTGTAGGAGTTGGATCAGCATGAAAACATTTTCCTGTAGGAGTTGGATCAGCATGAAAACATTTTCCTGTAGGAGTTGGATCAGCATGAAAACATTTTCCTGGAAGAATTGGATCAGCCTGGAAACATTTTCCTGTAGGAATTGGATCAGCATGAAAACATTTTCCTGTAGGAATTGGATCAGCATGAAAACATTTTCCTGTAGGAATTGGATCAGCATGAAAACATTTTCCTGTAGGAGTTGGATCAGCATGAAAACATTTTCCTGTAGGAGTTGGATCAGCCTGGAAACATTTTCCTGTAGGAATTGGATCAGCCTGGAAACATTTTCCTGTAGGAATTGGATCAGCATGAAAACATTTTCCTGTAGGAGTTGGATCAGCATGAAAACATTTTCCTGTAGGAGTTGGATCAGCATGAAAACATTTTCCTGTAGGAGTTGGATCAGCATGAAAACATTTTCCTGTAGGAGTTGGATCAGCATGAAAACATTTTCCTGTAGGAGTTGGATCAGCATGAAAACATTTTCCTGTAGGAGTTGGATCAGCATGAAAACATTTTCCTGTAGGAGTTGGATCAGCATGAAAACATTTTCCTGTAGGAGTTGGATCAGCATAAAAACATTTTCCTGTAGGAATTGGATCAGCCTGGAAACATTTTCCTGTAGGAGTTGGATCAGCATGGAAACATTTTCCTGTAGGAATTGGATCAGCATGAAAACATTTTCCTGTAGGAATTGGATCAGCCTGGAAACATTTTCCTGTAGGAATTGGATCAGCCTGGAAACATTTTCCTGTAGGAATTGGATCAGCCTGGAAACATTTTCCTGGAAGAATTGGATCAGCCTGGAAACATTTTCCTGTAGGAATTGGATCAGCCTGGAAACATTTTCCTGTAGGAATTGGATCAGCCTGGAAACATTTTCCTGGAAGAATTGGATCAGCCTGGAAACATTTTCCTGTAGGAATTGGATCAGCCTGGAAACATTTTCCTGTAGGAGTTGGATCAGCATGAAAACATTTTCCTGTAGGAGTTGGATCAGCATGAAAACATTTTCCTGTAGGAGTTGGATCAGCATGAAAACATTTTCCTGTAGGAGTTGGATCAGCATGAAAACATTTTCCTGTAGGAGTTGGATCAGCATGAAAACATTTTCCTGTAGGAATTGGATCAGCCTGGAAACATTTTCCTGTAGGAATTGGATCAGCCTGGAAACATTTTCCTGTAGGAATTGGATCAGCATGAAAACATTTTCCTGTAGGAATTGGATCAGCCTGGAAACATTTTCCTGTAGGAATTGGATCAGCCTGGAAACATTTTCCTGTAGGAATTGGATCAGCCTGGAAACATTTTCCTGGAAGAATTGGATCAGCCTGGAAACATTTTCCTGTAGGAATTGGATCAGCCTGGAAACATTTTCCTGTAGGAGTTGGATCAGCCTGGAAACATTTTCCTGTAGGAATTGGATCAGCCTGGAAACATTTTCCTGTAGGAATTGGATCAGCCTGGAAACATTTTCCTGTAGGAATTGGATCAGCCTGGAAACATTTTCCTGTAGGAATTGGATCAGCATGAAAACATTTTCCTGTAGGAATTGGATCAGCCTGGAAACATTTTCCTGTAGGAATTGGATCAGCATGAAAACATTTTCCTGTAGGAATTGGATCAGCCTGGAAACATTTTCCTGGAGGAATTGGATCAGCCTGGAAACATTTTCCTGTAGGAATTGGATCAGCCTGGAAACATTTTCCTGTAGGAATTGTATCAGCCTGGAAACATTTTCCTGTAGGAATTGGATCAGCATGAAAACATTTTCCTGTAGGAATTGGATCAGCCTGGAAACATTTTCACCTCTTTTCTTCTTTTTACTACAGCTGAGTAATGAAAGTACGTTCAAAACAATCTATTACTTTGTCAGTCGACTCTCTTAATCATTCCCAAGGGCCATTACACTACCTGGGGCCAAACCTATAGCTTAGATTTACTCACTAATGCCAGATAGGCTAAAACATAAAATAACCGAATAAAAATGTTTTGTAACAACACAGAAGGAGAGCAACCCAGGATGTTTAAAACACATAGAAATGTGAAGGTTTGAGGAATTAAGGAATTTGACTTCTGGAGAAACATCCAAATCTGAAGTCAAATTGGTCAAATAATGATTGTTGGAGAAAGTTACCAGACTAAAACAAAGTAGGGCTGAGTCAGGTCGGTAGGTCTTCCTTTCACTCTGCATCTAGGAGTAGGTAGACATGCCCCCTAACAGCTGACCCAGGGTCAGATATATTCTCATCCCCTTATGGTTGAGGTTAATGATTGGCGGGGCGGGGGGGGGTCATCTGATTCCATCTGATTCTAGATCTGTGGTTAAGGACAACTCAAGAACAAGTATTCCTGCATTTTTTTTCAGTCAAAAATACCCAGTAGAGAGCTGATCATAGTCTTTTCATTTCATGAGAATAGTGAACTAACTATAATATCTCAGGGCATACTGTAGCATTTTACAATCTCAAGCTGCACCACCTCAGTTTCACCACTAGGTGGTGTAGCTTCACCATGAGATGTTTGTACAACAATGTCGGGGAGAATCTCAATTGGTTTTTCTTTGATTCCTCGCTTCCTCTCTCCTCACCTCCTTCTGAAAACACACTGAATGAGAAGGTATGAAGGGAGTGACCACTTCGGTCATGTTATTATAGAGCCTGCTACATCTGGCCAATAGATGGAGATCTCTCATCTCTCATTATAATAATAATAATATTATTACACTCCCTACATCCCAGTAATCTGTTCATTCTGTCAGAGTGTTCTCCTCCACACACATTTAAACATCATTGCATTGGTGTAATGGAACAAGAGGGAGTTCACCATATTTCTCATACCAAGTGCAGTCCTTTTCTTTTAGACCAATGAAGGGAAGTAAACAAGTTCACACTGCAGGAGAAAGGACATTTTTTTGGGGGGGTTTCAATATATCAGGGGTGTCGGTTCATTCCTTGGAGGAACTAGTGTCTGCAGGTTTTTTTTGGGGGGGGGGGGGGGGGGGTTTAAGACCTAGACAACCAGATGAGGTGGAGTACCTTACTAATTACTGACCTGATTTAATCACTTCAAGGACGGAGCAAAACCCATCCGACACCATCGGCCCCTCCGTGAAATGAGTTTAGCACGTGTTCCCTACACAGTGCACTACTATGGACCAGAGTCAAAATGCAGGAAAAGATTTATTGAATTTATTTATTAAACCTTTATTTAAAAAGGAAAAGCCCATTGAGACCCAGAGTCTCTTTTTAATATAATAATATATGCCATTTAGCAGACGCTTTTATCCAAAGCGACTTACAGTCATGTGTGCATACATTCTACCTATGGGTGGTCCCGGGAATCGAACCCACTACCCTGGCGTTACAAGCGCCATGCTCTACCAACTGAGCTACAGAGACCTAACCAAGAAGGAAGCAACAATCAATACATTACAGAATGAAAACATACAATAACATGAACCAGCCTATGAAAAAAAATATACAGGGTGCAATTTGGGACAGAGCCGTGGAGTGTTGTCTGCAGATTGTGTTCTTCCGAATGTAGTTACATTAAAATCACAACAAAAGGCATTCTGTAAAAAGAAAAACAGTTCTATCGCAAGCTGCTAAAACAGACATGACAGATCCCATTCAGAACATCACAATAACAGCAGGAAATACTGGGACATAGTAAACTGACTAAGAACAATAAATACAAGTAGAATTGAATTAGTGGTTGTACTTTGATCTAAAATCAAAGTCCACTTGGTGGTCACCTTCACCCCGATCCTTGAAATTGTCTTGGAAGTCGACTATTTTATTTGATTCATTAGGACGTCGACATCTTCCTGGTGTCTGACACGTAACGAAAAAAGACATTACAGACAAATGACTTTACAATTTGTACACATTTTAAAACAGTAACGTGTAGTGTATCTATCAGTTACACACAACCAGTAGGACACACAACCAGTAGGACACACAGCCAGTAGGACACACAGCCAGTAGGACACACAGCCAGTAGGACACACAGCCAGTAGGACACACAGCCAGTAGGACACACAACCAGTAGGACACACAACCAGTAGGACACACAGCCAGTAGGACACACAACCAGTAGGACACACAGCCAGTAGGACACACGACCAGTAGGACACACAACCAGTAGGACACACAACCAGTAGGACACACGTCAGTAGACACAACCAGTAGGACACACAACCAGTAGGACACACAACCAGTAGGTCACACGTCAGTACATACACACAACCAGTAGGACACACAACCAGTAGGTCACACGTCAGTACATACACACAACCAGTAGGACACACAACCAGTAGGACACACAACCAGTAGGACACACAACCAGTAGGACACACAACCAGTAGGACACACAACCAGTAGGACACACAACCAGTAGGACACACAACCAGTAGGTCACACAACCAGTAGGACACACAACCAGTAGGACACACAACCAGTAGGACACACAACCAGTAGGACACACAACCAGTAGGACACACAACCAGTAGGACACACAACCAGTAGGACACACGTCAGTACAGACACACAACCAGTAGGACACACGACCAGTAGGACACACAACCAGTAGGACACACAACCAGTAGGACACACGTCAGTACATACACACAACCAGTAGGACACACAACCAGTAGGACACACAACCAGTAGGTCACACGTCAGTACATACACACAACCAGTAGGACACACAACCAGTAGGTCACACGTCAGTACAGACACACAACCAGTAGGACACACAACCAGTAGGACACACAACCAGTAGGACACACAACCAGTAGGACACACAACCAGTACATACACACAACCAGTAGGACACACAACCAGTAGGACACACAACCAGTAGGTCACACAACCAGTAGGACACACAACCAGTAGGACACACAACCAGTAGGTCACACAACCAGTAGGACACACAACCAGTAGGACACACAACCAGTAGGACACACAACCAGTAGGACACACGTCAGTACATACACACAACCAGTAGGACACACGACCAGTAGGACACACAACCAGTAGGACACACAACCAGTAGGACACACGTCAGTACATACACACAACCAGTAGGACACACAACCAGTAGGACACACAACCAGTAGGTCACACGTCAGTACATACACACAACCAGTAGGACACACAACCAGTAGGTCACACGTCAGTACATACACACAACCAGTAGGACACACAACCAGTAGGACACACAACCAGTAGGACACACAACCAGTAGGACACACATCAGTACATACACACAACCAGTAGGACACACAACCAGTAGGACACACAACCAGTAGGTCACACGTCAGTACATACACACAACCAGTAGGACACACAACCAGTAGGACACAACCAGTAGGACACACAACCAGTAGGACACACGTCAGTACACACACACAACCAGTAGGACACACGTCAGTACACACACAACCAGTAGGACACATGTCAGTAGACACAACCAGTAGGACACATGTCAGTAGACACAACCAGTAGGTCACACAACCAGTAGGACACACAACCAGTAGGACACACAACCAGTAGGACACACAACCAGTAGGACACACAACCAGTACATACACACAACCAGTAGGACACACAACCAGTAGGACACACAACCAGTAGGACACACAACCAGTAGGTCACACAACCAGTAGGACACACAACCAGTAGGTCACACAACCAGTAGGACACACAACCAGTAGGACACACAACCAGTAGGACACACGTCAGTACATACACACAACCAGTAGGACACACGACCAGTAGGACACACAACCAGTAGGACACACAACCAGTAGGACACACGACCAGTAGGTCACACGTCAGTACATACACACAACCAGTAGGACACACAACCAGTAGGTCACACGTCAGTACATACACACAACCAGTAGGACACACAACCAGTAGGACACACAACCAGTAGGACACACATCAGTACATACACACAACCAGTAGGACACACAACCAGTAGGACACACAACCAGTAGGTCACACGTCAGTACATACACACAACCAGTAGGACACACAACCAGTGGGACACACAACCAGTAGGACACACAACCAGTAGGACACACGTCAGTACACACACACAACCAGTAGGACACACGTCAGTACACACACACAACCAGTAGGACACATGTCAGTAGACACAACCAGTAGGACACATGTCAGTAGACACAACCAGTAAGACACATGTCAGTAGACACAACCAGTAGGTCACACAACCAGTAGGACACACAACCAGTAGGACACACAACCAGTAGGACACACAACCAGTAGGACACACGTCAGTACACACACACAACCAGTAGGACACACGTCAGTACACACACACAACCAGTAGGACACATGTCAGTAGACACAACCAGTAGGACACATGTCAGTAGACACAACCAGTAGGACACATGTCAGTAGACACAACCAGTAGGACACATGTCAGTAGACACAACCAGTAGGACACATGTCAGTAGACACAACCAGTAGGACACATGTCAGTAGACACAACCAGTAGGACACACAACCAGTAGGTCACACAACCAGTAGGTCACACAACCAGTAGGTCACACAACCAGTAGGACACACAACCAGTAGGTCACACAACCAGTAGGTCACACAACCAGTAGGTCACACAACCAGTAGGACACACAACCAGTAGGACACACAACCAGTAGGACACACAACCAGTAGGTCACACGTCAGTACATACACACAACCAGTAGGTCACACAACCAGTAGGTCACACAACCAGTAGGTCACACAACCAGTAGGACACACAACCAGTAGGTCACACAACCAGTAGGACACACAACCAGTACATACACACAACCAGTAGGTCACACAACCAGTAGGTCACCCAACCAGTAGGTTACACAACCAGTAGGTCACACAACCAGTAGGACACACAACCAGTAGGTCACACAACCAGTAGGTCACACAACCAGTAGGACACACAACCAGTAGGTCACACAACCAGTAGGTCACACAACCAGTAGGTCACATGTCAGTACATACACACAACCAGTAGGTCACACAACCAGTAGGTCACACAACCAGTAGGTCACACAACCAGTAGGACACACAACCAGTAGGTCACACAACCAGTAGGACACACAACCAGTAGGACACACAACCAGTAGGACACACAACCAGTAGGACACAAAACCAGTAGGTCACACAACCAGTAGGACACACAACCAGTAGGTCACACAACCAGTAGGACACATAACCAGTAGGACACATAACCAGTAGGTCACACAACCAGTAGGACACACAACCAGTAGGTCACACAACCAGTAGGTCACACAACCAGTAGGACACACAACCAGTAGGACACACGTCAGTAGACACAACCAGTAGGTCACACAACCAGTAGGTCACACAGCCAGTAGGTCACACAACCAGTAGGACACACGTCAGTAAATACACACAACCAGTAGGTCACACAACCAGTAGGTCACACAACCAGTAGGTCACACAACCAGTAGGTCACACAACCAGTAGGACACACAACCAGTAGGTCACACAACCAGTAGGACACACAACCAGTAGGTCACACAACCAGTAGGACACACGTCAGTAAATACACACAACCAGTAGGTCACACAACCAGTAGGTCACACAACCAGTAGGTCACACAACCAGTAGGACACACAACCAGTAGGTCACACAACCAGTACGTCACACAACCAGTAGGACACACAACCAGTAGGTCACACAGCCAGTAGGACACACAACCAGTAGGACACACAACCAGTAGGTCACACAACCAGTAGGTCACACAACCAGTAGGTCACACAACCAGTAGGACACACAACCAGTAGGTCACACAACCAGTAGGTCACACAACCAGTAGGACACACAACCAGTAGGACACACAACCAGTAGGTCACACGTCAGTAGGTCACACGTCAGTACATACACACAACCAGTAGGACACACAACCAGTAGGACACACAACCAGTAGGACACACAACCAGTAGGACACACAACCAGTAGGACACACAACCAGTAGGACACACAACCAGTAGGACACACAACCAGTAGGACACACAGCCAGTAGGACACACAACCAGTAGGACACACAACCAGTAGGACACACAACCAGTAGGACACACAACCAGTAGGTCACACAACCAGTAGGACACACAGCCAGTAGGTCACACAACCAGTAGGTCACACAACCAGTAGGACACACAACCAGTAGGACACACAACCAGTAGGTCACACAACCAGTAGGACACACAACCAGTAGGACACACAACCAGTAGGACACACAACCAGTAGGACACACAACCAGTAGGTCACACAACCAGTAGGACACACAACCAGTAGGTCATACAACCAGTAGGACACACAACCAGTAGGACACACAACCAGTAGGTCATACAACCAGTAGGACACACAACCAGTAGGTCACACAACCAGTAGGTCACACAACCAGTAGGTCACACAACCAGTAGGACACACAACCAGTAGGACACACAACCAGTAGGTCACACAACCAGTAGGACACACAACCAGTAGGACACACAACCAGTAGGTCACACAACCAGTAGGACACACAACCAGTAGGACACACAGCCAGTAGGTCACACAACCAGTAGGACACACAACCAGTAGGACACACAACCAGTAGGACACACAACCAGTAGGTCACACAACCAGTAGGACACATATACTTATACTGTATATAAGACTGTATTATACTGTATATAAGACTGTATATAAGACTGTATTATACTGTATATAAGACTGTATATGAGACTGTATTATACTGTATATAAGACTGTATTATACTGTATATTATACTGTATATAAGACTGTATTATACTGTATATAAGACTGTAATATACTGTATATAAGACTGTATATAAGACTGTATTATACTGTATATAAGACTGTATTATACTGTATATAAGACTGTAATATACTGTATATAAGACTGTATATAAGACTGTATTATACTGTATATAAGACTGTATTATACTGTATATAAGACTGTATTATACTGTATATAAGATGGAAGGGTGTTCCAGGCACTCATGGTTCTGTATTATACTGTATATAAGACTGTATATAAGACTGTATTATACTGTATATAAGACTGTATATAAGACTGTATTATACTGTATATAAGACTGTATTATACTGTATATAAGACTGTATTATACTGTATATAAGACTGTATATGAGACTGTATTATACTGTATATAAGACTGTATATGAGACTGTATTATACTGTATATAAGACTGTATTATACTGTATATAAGACTGTATTATACTGTATATAAGATGGAAGGGAGTTCCATGGACTCATGGTTCTGTATTATACTGTATATAAGACTGTATATAAGACTGTATTATACTGTATATAAGACTGTATTATACTGTATATAAGACTGTATTATACTGTATATAAGCCTGTATTATACTGTATATGAGACTGTATTATACTGTATATGAGACTGTATTATACTGTATATGAGACTGTATTATACTGTATATGAGACTATTATACTGTATATGAGACTGTATTATACTGTATATGAGACTGTATTATACTGTATATAAGACTGTATTATACTGTATATAAGACTGTATTATACTGTATATAAGACTGTATTATACTGTATATAAGACTGTATTATACTGTATATAAGATGGAAGGGTGTTCCAGGCACTCATGGTTCTGTATTATACTGTATATAAGACTGTATATAAGATTGTATTATACTGTATATAAGCCTGTATTATACTGTATATGAGATGGAAGGGAGTTCCATGGACTCATGGTTCTGTATTATACTGTATATAAGACTGTATTATACTGTATATAAGACTGTATTATACTGTATATGAGACTGTATTATACTGTATATAAGACTGTATTATACTGTATATAAGACTGTATTATACTGTATATAAGACTGTATTATACTGTACATAAGACTGTATTATACTGTATATGAGATGGAAGGGAGTTCCATGCACTCATGTCTCTGTGTAATACTGTATATAAGACTGTATTATACTGTATATAAGACTGTATTATACTGTATATAAGACTGTATTATACTGTATATAAGACTGTATTATACCCTGTATTATACTGTATATACGACTGTATTATACTGTATATAAGACTGTATTATACTGTATATAAGACTGTATTATACTGTATATAAGATGGAAGGGAGTTCCATGGACTCATGGTTCTGTATTATACTGTATATAAGACTGTATTATACTGTATATAAGACTGTATTATACTGTATATAAGACTGTATTATACTGTATATAAGCCTGTATTATACTGTATATGAGATGGAAGGGAGTTCCAGGCACTCATGGGTCTGTATTATACTGTATATAAGACTGTATTATACTGTATATAAGATGGAAGGGAGTTCCAGGCACTCATGGGTCTGTATTATACTGTATATAAGACTGTATTATACTGTATATAAGCCTGTATTATACTGTATATAAGACTGTATTATACTGTATATGAGATGGAAGGGAGTTCCAGGCACTCATGGCTCTGTATTATACAATACGTCTCCTTAAATTTGTTCTGGACATGGGGACTGTGAAAAGCCCACTGGTGGCATGTCTGGTGGGGTAATAAGGGTGTGTGTGTCAGTGCTGTGTGTAAGTTGACTATGCAAAACATTTGGAATTTCCCCCCAAAATTAATGTTTCTTATGAAAAATGACTCTTAGCCAAGAGAGACTGGTGTGCACAGTATGAATATCAGCCCTCTGATTACTATGAAGAGCAAGACGTGCCACTCTGTTCTGGGACCAGCTGCAGCTTAACTAGGTCTTTCCTTGCAGCGCTTGACCACGCGACTGGACAACAATCAATAATAATCAAGATCAGACAGATCTATAAAACGGCAGTTATAATGCTTTATAACATTTTTGTAAGTATCTATGACCTTTTATGCTAGGCTACTCCAGCCCTGTTTTTGGCGAGCTACCCTCCTGTACGGTTTTTCGCTCCGACCCCCTAATCTAGCTAACCTGATTCTAATAATCCGCTTGTTGATCATTTAAATTAGGTTATTTTCAACTGGGGTTGAAGTCGAAAAGGGCAGCTCCCCGGGAAAAAGGGTTTGAGAGCCCCCTGGAGTTGAAGTCAAAAAGAGCAACTCCCCAGGAAAAAGGGGTTGAGAGCCCCCTGGGGTTGGAGCGAAAAGGAGAGCCCTGTTGTTTAGTAATGTGTAAAGAGAAAATGAGAGCCCTGTTGTTTAGTAATGTGTAAAGAGAAAAGGAGAGCCCTGTTGTTTAGTAATGTGTAAAGAGGAAAGGAGAGCCCTGTTGTTTAGTCATGTGTAAAGAGAAAAGGAGAGCCCTGTTGTTTAGTAATGTGTAAAGAGAAAAGGAGAGCCCTGTTGTTTAGTAATGTGGAGAGCCCTGTTGTTTAGTAATGTTTAAAGGGAAAAGGAGAGCCCTGTTGTTTAGTAATGTGGAGAGCCCTGTTGTTTAGTAATGTTTAAAGGGAAAAGGAGAGCCCTGTTGTTTAGTAATGTGGAGAGCCCTGTTGTTTAGTAATGTTTAAAGGGAAAAGGAGAGCCCTGTTGTTTAGTAATGTGGAGAACCCTGTTGTTTAGTAATGTGTAAAGAGAAAAGGAGAGCCCTGTTGTTTAGTAATGTGTAAAGAGAAAAGGAGAGCCCTGTTGTTTAGTAATGTGTAAAGAGAAAAGGAGAGCCCTGTTGTTTAGTAATGTGTAAAGAGAAAAGGAGAGCCCTGTTGTTTAGTAATGTGTAAAGAGAAAAGGAGAGCCCTGTTGTTTAGTAATGTGTAAAGAGAAAAGGAGAGCCCTGTTGTTTAGTAATGTGTAAAGAGAAAAGGAGAGCCCTGTTGTTTAGTAATGTGTAAAGAGAAAAGGAGAGCCCTGTTGTTTAGTAATGTGTAAAGAGAAAAGGAGAGCCCTGTTGTTTAGTAATGTGTAAAGAGAAAAGGAGAGCCCTGTTGTTTAGTAATGTGGAGAGCCCTGTTGTTTAGTAATGTGTAAAGAGAAAAGGAGAGCCCTGTTGTTTAGTAATGTGTAAAGAGAAAAGGAGAGCCCTGTTGTTTAGTAATGTGTAAAGAGAAAAGGAGAGCCCTGTTGTTTAGTAATGTGGAGAGCCCTGTTGTTTAGTAATGTGTAAAGGGAAAAGGAGAGCCCTGTTGTTTAGTAATGTGGAGAGCCCTGTTGTTTAATAATGTGTAAAGAGAAAAGGAGAGCCCTGTTGTTTAGTAATGTGTAAAGAGAAAAGGAGAGCGCTGTTGTTTAGTAATGTGTAAAGAGAAAAGGAGAGCCCTGTTGTTTAGTAATGTGTAAAGAGAAAAGGAGAGCCCTGTTGTTTAGTAATGTGTAAAGAGAAAAGGAGAGCCCTGTTGTTTAGTAATGTGTAAAGAGAAAAGGAGAGCCCTGTTGTTTAGTAATGTGTAAAGAGAAAAGGAGAGCCCTGTTGTTTAGTAATGTGTAAAGAGAAAAGGAGAGCCCTGTTGTTTAGTAATGTGTAAAGAGAAAAGGAGAGCCCTGTTGTTTAGTAATTGAGCCCTGTTGTTTAGTAATGTTTAAAGGGAAAAGGAGAGCCCTGTTGTTTAGTAATGTGGAGAGCCCTGTTGTTTAATAATGTGTAAAGAGAAAAGGAGAGCCCTGTTGTTTAGTCTGTAAAGAGGGAGAGCGCTGTTGTTTAGTAATGTGTAAAGAGAAAAGGAGAGCCCTGTTGTTTAGTAATGTGTAAAGAGAAAAGGAGAGCCCTGTTGTTTAGTAATGTGTAAAGAGAAAAGGAGAGCCCTGTTGTTTAGTAATGTGTAAAGAGAAAAGGAGAGCCCTGTTGTTTAGTCATGTGGAGAGCCCTGTTGTTTAGTAATGTGTAAAGAGAAAAGGAGAGCCCTGTTGTTTAGTCATGTGTAAAGAGAAAAGGAGAGCTCTGTTGTTTAGTAATGTGCTACCAATAACAGTCTTCTAAACTTCACTTTGTCTTCACCATCCATCCCCCTGATCCATGAAATTGTCCTTGATGGGCCTCGTCCTTGATATTGTCTCTGAGGTTTAGTGTTGTCTCTGGTCCTCCTTGATATTGTCTCTGTGTCTCTGAGGTTTCGTGTTGTCTCTGGTCGTCCTTGATATTGTCTCTGTGTCTCTGAGGTTTAGTGTTGTATTTGGTTCTCCTTGATATTGTCTCTGTGTCTCTGAGGTTTAGTGTTGTCTCTGGTTCTCCTTGATATTGTCTCTATGTCTCTGAGGTTTAGTGTTGTCTCTGGTCCTCCTTGATATTGTCTCTGTGTCTCTGAGGTTTAGTGTTGTCTCTGGTTCTCCTTGATATTGTCTCTGTGTCTCTGAGGTTTAGTGTTGTCTCTGGTTCTCCTTGATATTGTCTCTGTGTCTCTGAGGTTTAGTGTTGTCTCTGGTTCTCCTTGATATTGTCTCTGTGTCTCTGAGGTTTAGTGTTGTCTCTGGTCCTTCTTGATATTGTCTCTGTGTCTCTGAGGTAGTTTACTGCCTGGGGGGTTGGTACAGGATTTTCTGCTTCCTGCCTGGTGTCTGGTGTGGACAGGTCATGTCAAGATCTGTTCCTGCTATCTATTGGCCTGCCCAGGCAGGGTGGCGCAGGTTCCCTATAAATACACACAGGCTGCTGTCGGGAAGAGGAGAGAGGGAGGACGGATGGATGGAGGGAGGAACTCAGGTCACTATTTTAGCCCTCGCTACCCTATAGGGGGAGCAAAGATGAGGAACAAGTCTCTCCTTGTTCCCCCTATAAATATACACCAGCACAGTCCTCACTGCCCTGCGAGTTAGTGTGAACCTACAGGAACTCTTCTGTCCACGGAAGGAGTTGTTACAAGTTTAAAACTGTTATTTTCTGTTGAAAAAGTTTAAGTTGATGTTAATAATGGTAATAAGTTAATGTTGATAATGTTAATACGTTTTATGTTAGCACAGTGTGTTGCTAGCAGAGGCAAGTAATCGAGCTAGCTAAGAGAGAGCGTTAGCATCGTCATGGCGGGCAGAAAAGGATTTCAGACAGTCGCCAGAGCGGGAAAACGACGTGATTAAACAGGGAGGAGTATAGAGTGTGTAAAGGAAAAATAACTTTTATTGAACCGCGAAGAACAACTTTGGAATTACGAAATGAGCTTAAGGACGAAACGACAGTGAGTAAATTAAAGTGAGTAAAGTGAATGAAGATCACGTGACTGAGAAAAAAAATATTGCTGTGGCAGAACAGAACGTTTCCGTGCTTGAGGACAATATTGAAGTGAATAACAATCAGGAAGGAGCCTTTTGAGAAACTAAAAATGTCAGGAACTGTTGGAAACATCGGACAGTTCGATGAAAGTATTGAGCAAGTGGAACTCATACACAGAACGGTTGGAATATTTTGTTCTTGCCAAATGACATTGATGAGCAGAAAATAGTGCTTACATTTCTGTGTGTAATTGGGCCCAAATACATGTAATTTACTACGCGTCCTGCTACAGCCAGACAGGCCAGGCAATAAGACTTATGGGGATATTGTTGAAATACTGAAAAGGTCACTTTTCACCGAAACCCCCTAGTTATTGCTGAAAGGTTTAGGTTCAACAGAAGAAGTCCGGAAGAGGGAGAATCAGTAAGGGAACTATCTGAGCATTGTGAGTTTAATACTGTTCTAAATTACACCATTAGAGACAAACTACTATGTGGGCTACAGAGTGAAGCTCTACACAAAAAGAGACAATTGAATGAAAGCAATCTGACCTTGGCAAAGGCCACTGTAAAGGCCACTGACGTCAGCTTGTCCATGGACCTATCTGCTAGAGAGGCTCAGCATGTGGAGTTCATCGGGAAAAGTGCACAGAGTTGCAACTGACAATAAGAGACTGGGAAATCAAGTCAAGTGCCTCCGGGACATCAGGCTTCTATACCCTGGTGGAAGGACATGGTTGGACATCAGGCTTCTATACCCTGGTGGAAGGACATGGTGAGACATCAGGCTTCTATACCCTGGTGGAAGGACATGGTGAGACATCAGGCTTCTATACCCTGGTGGAAGGACATGGTGAGACATCAGGCTTCTATACCCTGGTGGAAGGACATGGTGAGACATCAGGCTTCTACATCCTGGTGGAAGGACATGGTGGGACATCAGGCTTCTACATCCTGGTGGAAGGACATGGTGGGACATCAGGCTTCTATACCCTGGTGGAAGGACATGGTGGGACATCAGGCTTCTATACCCTGGTGGAAGGACATGGTGGGACATCAGGCTTCTATACCCTGGTGGAAGGACATGGTGAGACATCAGGCTTCTATACCCTGGTGGAAGGACATGGTGGGACATCAGGCTTCTACATCCTGGTGGAAGGACATGGTGGGACATCAGGCTTCTTTCTACATGCTGGTGGAAGGACATGGTGAGACATCAGGCTTCTACATCCTGGTGGAAGGACATGGTGGGACATCAGGCTTCTACATCCTGGTGGAAGGACATGGTGGGACATCAGGCTTCTATACCCTGGTGGAAGGACATGGTGAGACATCAGGCTTCTATACCCTGGTGGAAGGACATGGTGAGACATCAGGCTTCTATACCCTGGTGGAAGGACATGGTGGGACATCAGGCTTCTATACCCTGGTGGAAGGACATGGTGAGACATCAGGCTTCTACATCCTGGTGGAAGGACATGGTGGGACATCAGGCTTCTACATCCTGGTGGAAGGACATGGTGGGACATCAGGCTTCTACATCCTGGTGGAAGGACATGGTGGGACATCAGGCTTCTATACCCTGGTGGAAGGACATGGTGAGACATCAGGCTTCTATACCCTGGTGGAAGGACATGGTGGGACATCAGGCTTCTATATCCTGGTGGAAGGACATGGTGAGACATCAGGACATCCTGGTGGAAGGACATGGTGGGACATCAGGCTTCTTTCTACATGCTGGTGGAAGGACATGGTGGGACATCAGGCTTCTACATCCTGGTGGAAGGACATGGTGGGACATCAGGCTTCTACATCCTGGTGGAAGGACATGGTGGGACATCAGGCTTCTACATCCTGGTGGAAGGACATGGTGGGACATCAGGCTTCTACATCCTGGTGGAAGGACATGGTGGGACATCAGGCTTCTTTCTACATGCTGGTGGAAGGACATGGTGGGACATCAGGCTTCTATACCCTGGTGGAAGGACATGGTGGGACATCAGGCTTCTACATCCTGGTGGAAGGACATGGTGGGACATCAGGCTTCTATACCCTGGTGGAAGGACATGGTGGGACATCAGGCTTCTACATCCTGGTGGAAGGACATGGTGGGACATCAGGCTTCTTTCTACATGCTGGTGGAAGGACGTGGTGGGACATCAGGCTTCTACATCCTGGTGGAAGGACGTGGTGAGACATCAGGCTTCTATACCCTGGTGGAAGGACATGGTGAGACATCAGGCTTCTATACCCTGGTGGAAGGACATGGTGAGACATCAGGCTTCTATACCCTGGTGGAAGGACATGGTGAGACATCAGGCTTCTATACCCTGGTGGAAGGACATGGTGGGACATCAGGCTTCTACATCCTGGTGGAAGGACATGGTGGGACATCAGGCTTCTTTCTACATGCTGGTGGAAGGACGTGGTGGGACATCAGGCTTCTATACCCTGGTGGAAGGACATGGTGGGACATCAGGCTTCTACATGCTGGTGGAAGGACATGGTGAGACATCAGGCTTCTACATCCTGGTGGAAGGACATGGTGGGACATCAGGCTTCTATACCCTGGTGGAAGGACATGGTGAGACATCAGGCTTCTATACCCTGGTGGAAGGACATGGTGAGACATCAGGCTTCTATACCCTGGTGGAAGGACATGGTGGGACATCAGGCTTCTATACCCTGGTGGAAGGACATGGTGAGACATCAGGCTTCTACATCCTGGTGGAAGGACATGGTGGGACATCAGGCTTCTACATCCTGGTGGAAGGACATGGTGAGACATCAGGCTTCTACATCCTGGTGGAAGGACATGGTGGGACATCAGGCTTCTACATCCTGGTGGAAGGACATGGTGGGACATCAGGCTTCTATACCCTGGTGGAAGGACATGGTGGGACATCAGGCTTCTACATCCTGGTGGAAGGACATGGTGAGACATCAGGCTTCTATACCCTGGTGGAAGGACATGGTGGGACATCAGGCTTCTACATCCTGGTGGAAGGACATGGTGGGACATCAGGCTTCTATACCCTGGTGGAAGGACATGGTGGGACATCAGGCTTCTATACCCTGGTGGAAGGACATGGTGAGACATCAGGCTTCTACATCCTGGTGGAAGGACATGGTGGGACATCAGGCTTCTATACCCTGGTGGAAGGACATGGTGAGACATCAGGCTTCTATACCCTGGTGGAAGGACATGATGGGACATCAGGCTTCTATACCCTGGTGGAAGGACGTGGTGGGACATCAGGCTTCTACATGCTGGTGGAAGGACGTGGTGAGACATCAGGCTTCTACACCCTGGTGGAAGGACATGGTGGGACATCAGGCTTCTACATCCTGGTGGAAGGACATGGTGGGACATCAGGCTTCTATACCCTGGTGGAAGGACATGGTGGGACATCAGGCTTCTACATCCTGGTGGAAGGACATGGTGGGACATCAGGCTTCTACATCCTGGTGGAAGGACATGGTGGGACATCAGGCTTCTATACCCTGGTGGAAGGACATGGTGAGACATCAGGCTTCTATACCCTGGTGGAAGGACATGGTGGGACATCAGGCTTCTACATCCTGGTGGAAGGACATGGTGAGACATCAGGCTTCTATACCCTGGTGGAAGGACATGGTGAGACATCAGGCTTCTTTCTACATGCTGGTGGAAGGACATGGTGGGACATCAGGCTTCTACATCCTGGTGGAAGGACATGGTGGGACATTTTTGCAGAAACAGGAAAGAGAACATGCTCACACTGTTGAGCAGGAGAGCACAGACGTGAGTGACTCATCAGACGATGAAGTCACACTGAATACTGACTGTTTCTGTGCTACCGCACTGCTATTATGTCTCTGTCCTTGCTAGAGGGTCACCTGTGCTTATACAAAATACTGTCTCAGACATTCTACAAAAAGACACTGAAACACTTTCCACTTCAGCCAACTCACATCGTGTTAAAGACTTAGACAGGTGAATCTGTTGCCGTGAGAGGCATCACTGAGGTCAGAGTTCAGTTAAATGGACAAACTGAGAAAAACACACTGGACTGGACATCAGTAGGTATAATGACACATGGAGACACAAGCCTACCTGCAATCTTAAATAAACATGGAGAAGCATTTTAATGGAGAGCTCGGTATCATGAAAGACATTTCAGCAAAGCTCAGTATTAAGCCAGACAGCAAACCAAAGTTTTCTAAAAGCACCTCATGCTATCAGACCAAAATTCCAGGCTGACTTGGTGAGTCTAGTTAAGAACAATGTCCTGGAACCGGTCAGCAGTGAGTGAATGGGCTACACCCATCGTACCAGTCCTTAAGGGGGATGGTGGAATCAGGATATGTGGAGACTTTAAAGTTAACCCGGTGTTGTCCACTGAGGAGTATTCACTACAACAGGGGAGGGGGGGTCAAAGGTTCAGCAAAATCAACCTCTGCCAAGCCTACTTGCGGAGACACATGGATAAAATGTCAAAGGAGCTGTTGACCTTCATCATAACACACAACTCTTCAGGTACTGTCATCTACCATTTGGAATTTTATTTAACCAGTGATGTTGACTGAGAACACATTCTCATTTACAGCAATGACCTGGGGAATAGTTACAGGGGAGAAGAATGGGGATGAATTCATCCCCATTCAATTCATGAATTCATTCAGGGGATGAATGAGTCAATTGGAAGCTGGAGATGATTAGATGACTGTGATGGTATGAGGGGCAGCTTGGGAATTTAGTCAGGACACCAGGGTTAATACCCCTACTCTGACGATAAGTGCCATGGGATCTTTACTGACCTCAGAGAGTCAGGACACCCGTTTAACATCCCATCCGAAAGACGGCACCCTACACAGGGCAGTGCCTCCTACTGGCCCTTCAACACCATCTGGTCTCCCCGAGAGAGAGAGAGAGAGAGAGAGAGAGAGAGAGAGAGAGAGAGAGAGAGAGAGAGAGAGAGAGAGAGAGAGAGAGAGAGAGAGAGAGAGAGAGAGAGAGAGAGAGAGAGAGAGAGAGAGAGAGAGAGAGAGAGAGAGAGAGAGAGAGAGAGAGAGAGAGAGAGAGAGAGAGAGAGAGAGAGAGAGAGAGAGAGAGAGAGAGAGAGAGAGAGAGAGAGAGAGAGAGAGAGAGAGAGAGAGAGAGAGAGAGAGAGAGAGAGAGAGAGAGAGAGAGAGAGAGAGAGAGAGAGAGAGAGAGAGACTAGCCCAGCCCAGCCCAGCCCCCCGGCACAGACTATTGCAGCAAAGATACTGGAGATTTAGACGGGGGGGTCGTTGGACACTTTAGGACAAGGCCGAGTATAGCCCACGAAGATCTACCCCCCCACCGCCTGAGGGGGTGCAAAACTGAACAGGGAGATCACGTCAGACTCAACCCACTCAAGTCAAGGATAGCAACAAACAAACAAAAAGCCACGACATAATGCACCCTCCTAGCAACAGGAGGAGGAGGAGGAGGAGGAGGAGGAGGAGGAATAGCGTAGTATAGGTATTGCTCTCTTCCTCTCCTCCTTTCCTTCCCCCTTTGTCCCTCTCTCCTTTCACCTGTGTGGCTATTTCTGCAGTGGATCTATAAAGACCTGCCCACTATAAACGGGATATGGTTTCAGTGGATCTGTAAACCTTGAGCCCTCTAAACAGGATTTGGTTTCAGTGGATCTATAAAGACCTGTCCACTCTAAACAGGGTTTGGTTTCAGTGGATCTATAAACCCTGAGCCCTCTAAACAAGGTTTGTTTTTCTGACAAGGTCAACGGCGAGAGAAGAGATATTTATCATTTAGCAGAGAACGAGGAGGTTGGTTGGAGCTGCTGTTAGACAGTTTTATAGGACAATGTGTGTTAACAGGTTTGGTGCTGCATAGTGCTGCCTGTTTGGGCTACACCGCCTGGGATAACAGGTTTGGTGCTGCATAGTGCTGCCTGTTTGGGCTACACCACCTGGGATAACAGGTTTGGTGCTGCATAGTGCTGCCTGTTTGGGCTATAAACACCGCCTGGGATAACAGGTTTGGTGCTGCATAGTACTGCCTGTTTGGGCTACGCCGCCTGGGATAACAGGTTTGGTGCTGCATAGTGCTGCCTGTTTGGGCTACACCGCCTGGGATAACAGGTTTGGTGCTGCATAGTGCTGCCTGTTTGTGCTACACCGCCTGGGATAACAGGTTTGGTGCTGCATAGTGCTGCCTGTTTGGGCTACACCGCCTGGGATAACAGGTTTGGTGCTGCATAGTGCTGCCTGTTTGGGCTACACCGCCTGGGATAACAGGTTTGGTGCTGCATAGTGCTACCTGTTTGGGCTACACCACCTGGGATAACAGGTTTGGTTCTGCATAGTGCTGCCTGTTTGAGCTACACCACCTGGGATAACAGGTTTGGTGCTGCATGGTGGTGCCTGTTTGGGCTACACCGCCTGGGATAACAGGTTTGGTGCTGCATAGTGCTGCCTGTTTGGGCTACACCGCCTGGGATAACAGGTTTGGTGCTGCATAGTGCTGCCTGTTTGGGCTACACCGCCTGGGATAACAGGTTTGGTGCTGCATAGTGCTGCCTGTTTGGGCTACACCGCCTGGGATAACAGGTTTGGTGCTGCATAGTGCTGCCTGTTTGGGCTACACCGCCTGGGATAACAGGTTTGGTGCTGCATAGTGCTGCCTGTTTGGGCTACACCGCCTGGGATAACAGGTTTGGTGCTGCATAGTACTGCCTGTTTGGGCTACGCCGCCTGGGATAACAGGTTTGGTGCTGCATAGTACTGCCTGTTTGGGCTACACCGCCTGGGATAACAGGTTTGGTGCTGCATAGTGCTGCCTGTTTGGGCTACACCGCCTGGGATAACAGGTTTGGTGCTGCACAGTGCTGCCTGTTTGGGCTACGCCGCCTGGGATAACAGGTTTGGTGCTGCATAGTGCTGCCTGTTTGGGCTACACCGCCTGGGATAACAGGTTTGGTGCTGCATAGTGCTGCCTGTTTGTGCTACACCGCCTGGGATAACAGGTTTGGTGCTGCATAGTGCTGCCTGTTTGGGCTACACCGCCTGGGATAACAGGTTTGGTGCTGCATAGTGCTGCCTGTTTGGGCTACACCGCCTGGGATAACAGGTTTGGTGCTGCATAGTGCTACCTGTTTGGGCTACACCACCTGGGATAACAGGTTTGGTTCTGCATAGTGCTGCCTGTTTGAGCTACACCACCTGGGATAACAGGTTTGGTGCTGCATAGTGGTGCCTGTTTGGGCTACACCGCCTGGGATAACAGGTTTGGTGCTGCATAGTGCTGCCTGTTTGGGCTACACCGCCTGGGATAACAGGTTTGGTGCTGCATAGTGCTGCCTGTTTGTGCTACACCGCCTGGGATAACAGGTTTGGTGCTGCATAGTGCTGCCTGTTTGGGCTACACCGCCTGGGATAACAGGTTTGGTGCTGCATAGTGCTGCCTGTTTGGGCTACACCGCCTGGGATAACAGGTTTGGTGCTGCATAGTGCTACCTGTTTGGGCTACACCACCTGGGATAACAGGTTTGGTTCTGCATAGTGCTGCCTGTTTGAGCTACACCACCTGGGATAACAGGTTTGGTGCTGCATAGTGGTGCCTGTTTGGGCTACACCGCCTGGGATAACAGGTTTGGTGCTGCATAGTGCTGCCTGTTTGGGCTACACCGCCTGGGATAACAGGTTTGGTGCTGCATAGTGCTGCCTGTTTGGGCTACACCGCCTGGGATAACAGGTTTGGTGCTGCATAGTGCTGCCTGTTTGGGCTACACCGCCTGGGATAACAGGTTTGGTGCTGCATAGTGCTGCCTGTTTGGGCTACACCGCCTGGGATAACAGGTTTGGTGCTGCATAGTACTGCCTGTTTGGGCTAAGCCGCCTGGGATAACAGGTTTGGTGCTGCATAGTACTGCCTGTTTGGGCTACACCGCCTGGGATAACAGGTTTGGTGCTGCATAGTGCTGCCTGTTTGGGCTACACCGCCTGGGATAACAGGTTTGGTGCTGCACAGTGCTGCCTGTTTGGGCTACGCCGCCTGGGATAACAGGTTTGGTGCTGCATAGTGCTGCCTGTTTGGGCTACACCGCCTGGGATAACAGGTTTGGTGCTGCATAGTGCTGCCTGTTTGTGCTACACCGCCTGGGATAACAGGTTTGGTGCTGCATAGTGCTGCCTGTTTGGGCTACACCGCCTGGGATAACAGGTTTGGTGCTGCATAGTGCTGCCTGTTTGGGCTACACCGCCTGGGATAACAGGTTTGGTGCTGCATAGTGCTACCTGTTTGGGCTACACCACCTGGGATAACAGGTTTGGTTCTGCATAGTGCTGCCTGTTTGAGCTACACCACCTGGGATAACAGGTTTGGTGCTGCATAGTGGTGCCTGTTTGGGCTACACCGCCTGGGATAACAGGTTTGGTGCTGCATAGTGCTGCCTGTTTGGGCTACACCACCTGGGATAACAGGTTTGGTTCTGCATAGTGCTGCCTGTTTGAGCTACACCACCTGGGATAACAGGTTTGGTGCTGCATAGTGGTGCCTGTTTGGGCTACACCGCCTGGGATAACAGGTTTGGTGCTGCATAGTGCTGCCTGTTTGGGCTACACCGCCTGGGATAACAGGTTTGGTGCTGCATAGTGCTGCCTGTTTGTGCTACACCGCCTGGGATAACAGGTTTGGTGCTGCATAGTGCTGCCTGTTTGGGCTACACCGCCTGGGATAACAGGTTTGGTGCTGCATAGTGCTGCCTGTTTGGGCTACACCGCCTGGGATAACAGGTTTGGTGCTGCATAGTGCTACCTGTTTGGGCTACACCACCTGGGATAACAGGTTTGGTTCTGCATAGTGCTGCCTGTTTGAGCTACACCACCTGGGATAACAGGTTTGGTGCTGCATAGTGGTGCCTGTTTGGGCTACACCGCCTGGGATAACAGGTTTGGTGCTGCATAGTGCTGCCTGTTTGGGCTACACCGCCTGGGATAACAGGTTTGGTGCTGCATAGTGCTGCCTGTTTGGGCTACACCGCCTGGGATAACAGGTTTGGTGCTGCATAGTGCTGCCTGTTTGGGCTACACCGCCTGGGATAACAGGTTTGGTGCTGCACAGTGCTGCCTGTTTGGGCTACACCGCCTGGGATAACAGGTTTGGTGCTGCATAGTACTGCCTGTTTGGGCTAAGCCGCCTGGGATAACAGGTTTGGTGCTGCATAGTACTGCCTGTTTGGGCTACACCGCCTGGGATAACAGGTTTGGTGCTGCATAGTGCTGCCTGTTTGGGCTACACCGCCTGGGATAACAGGTTTGGTGCTGCACAGTGCTGCCTGTTTGGGCTACGCCCGCCTGGGATAACAGGTTTGGTGCTGCATAGTATATATATATATATATATATATATATATGCCATTTAGCAGACGCTTTTATCCAAAGCGACTTACAGTCATGTGTGCATACATTCTACATATGGGTGGTCCCGGGATTGAACCCACTACCCTGGCGTTACAAGCGCCATGCTCTACCAACTGAGCTACAGGACCACATAGTGCTGCCTGTTTGGGCTACACCGCCTGGGATAACAGGTTTGGTGCTGCATAGTGCTGCCTGTTTGGGCTACACCGCCTGGGATAACAGGTTTGGTGCTGCATAGTGCTACCTGTTTGGGCTACACCACCTGGGATAACAGGTTTGGTTCTGCATAGTGCTGCCTGTTTGAGCTACACCACCTGGGATAACAGGTTTGGTGCTGCATGGTGGTGCCTGTTTGGGCTACACCGCCTGGGATAACAGGTTTGGTGCTGCATAGTGCTGCCTGTTTGGGCTACACCGCCTGGGATAACAGGTTTGGTGCTGCATAGTGCTGCCTGTTTGTGCTACACCGCCTGGGATAACAGGTTTGGTGCTGCATAGTGCTGCCTGTTTGGGCTACACCGCCTGGGATAACAGGTTTGGTGCTGCATAGTGCTGCCTGTTTGGGCTACACCGCCTGGGATAACAGGTTTGGTGCTGCATAGTGCTGCCTGTTTGGGCTACACCACCTGGGATAACAGGTTTGGTGCTGCATAGTGCTGCCTGTTTGGGCTACACCGCCTGGGATAACAGGTTTGGTGCTGCATAGTGCTGCCTGTTTGGGCTACACCGCCTGGGATAACAGGTTTGGTGCTGCATAGTGCTGCCTGTTTGGGCTACACCGCCTGGGATAACAGGTTTGGTGCTGCATAGTGCTGCCTGTTTGGGCTACACCGCCTGGGATAACAGGTTTGGTGCTGCATAGTGCTGCCTGTTTGGGCTACACCGCCTGGGATAACAGGTTTGGTGCTGCATAGTGCTGCCTGTTTGGGCTACACCGCCTGGGATAACAGGTTTGGTGCTGCATAGTGCTACCTGTTTGGGCTACACCACCTGGGATAACAGGTTTGGTTCTGCATAGTGCTGCCTGTTTGAGCTACACCACCTGGGATAACAGGTTTGGTGCTGCATGGTGGTGCCTGTTTGGGCTACACCGCCTGGGATAACAGGTTTGGTGCTGCATAGTGCTGCCTGTTTGGGCTACACCGCCTGGGATAACAGGTTTGGTGCTGCATAGTGGTGCCTGTTTGTGCTACACCGCCTGGGATAACAGGTTTGGTGCTGCATAGTGCTGCCTGTTTGGGCTACACCGCCTGGGATAACAGGTTTGGTGCTGCATAGTGCTGCCTGTTTGGGCTACACCGCCTGGGATAACAGGTTTGGTGCTGCATAGTGCTGCCTGTTTGGGCTACACCGCCTGGGATAACAGGTTTGGTGCTGCATAGTGCTGCCTGTTTGGGCTACACCGCCTGGGATAACAGGTTTGGTGCTGCATAGTGCTACCTGTTTGGGCTACACCACCTGGGATAACAGGTTTGGTGCTGCATAGTGCTGCCTGTTTGGGCTACACCGCCTGGGATAACAGGTTTGGTGCTGTATAGTGCTGCCTGTTTGGGCTACACCGCCTGGGATAACAGGTTTGGTGCTGCATAGTGCTGCCTGTTTGGGCTACACCGCCTGGGATAACAGGTTTGGTCCTGCATAGTGCTACCTGTTTGGGCTACACCACCTGGGATAACAGGTTTGGTTCTGCATAGTGCTGCCTGTTTGAGCTACACCACCTGGGATAACAGGTTTGGTGCTGCATAGTGGTGCCTGTTTGGGCTACACCGCCTGGGATAACAGGTTTGGTGCTGCATAGTGCTGCCTGTTTGGGCTACACCGCCTGGGATAACAGGTTTGGTGCTGCATAGTGCTGCCTGTTTGTGCTACACCGCCTGGGATAACAGGTTTGGTGCTGCATAGTGCTGCCTGTTTGGGCCACACCGCCTGGGATAACAGGTTTGGTGCTGCATAGTGCTGCCTGTTTGGGCTACACCGCCTGGGATAACAGGTTTGGTGCTGCATAGTGCTGCCTGTTTGGGCTACACCGCCTGGGATAACAGGTTTGGTGCTGCATAGTGCTGCCTGTTTGGGCTACACCGCCTGGGATAACAGGTTTGGTGCTGCATAGTGCTACCTGTTTGGGCTACACCGCCTGCGATAACAGGTTTGGTGCTGCATAGTGCTGCCTGTTTGGGCTACACCGCCTGGGATAACAGGTTTGGTGCTGCATAGTGCTGCCTGTTTGGGCTACACCGCCTGGGATAACAGGTTTGGTGCTGCATAGTGGTGCCTGTTTGGGCTACGCTAGTGCATCTGGTCAATGGAGAGACAACAGAGAACTAGGGGTTTGTTTGGTGCTGTATAGTGGTGCCTGTTTGGGCTACGCCGCCTGGGATAACAGGTTTGGCGCTGCTTTACTTCACATAGCTTTGTGTGTTTGTGCTGTCCTGGGCCCAGGGATTCAGACGACAGACAGATGACTCTACTGTTTGGGAGGAGATAGGCTTAGAAAAAAATGAACCAGAACACTCGAGAATGGGGTTGCAGTCAAGATAAGTGTTGCCAACATAACAAATCAAATCGTATTTGTCACATGCGTCGAATACAACAGGTATTACCTTACAGTGAAATGCTTACTTACAAGCCCTTAATAACCAACAAAGCAGTTTTAAGAAAAATACCAAGAAAACAAAAAACAAATATGAGATAAAAATAACATAATTAAAGAGCAGACATAAAACACAATAGCGGGGCTATATACAGGGGGGTACCGGTACAATGTGCATTTCATAAGTATTCTAGTGTGTACATTAAAGTTGTGTGTACATTAAACTTATTAAACACATCTATAAAACTACAATGAGGAAATAGACCTATCAAGTGAGTTTTCATAAATCATTGGGTAACAATGCAAGACAAAAGACATGTCAGAGTAGTGGTGGCATTAGTTCATGTTCATATTTATAACTTAACATGCATGGGCATTTCATCATTAATAAGACCTTTAGGCAATAATGTCTGGAGGGTGAGTTTTATTTATATCACCTCCCCTGTCTGATATCTTGACTTTCTGTCACGCCTGGTCTCCCTCCCTGGCGCTCGAAGGATCCAGTCTCCCCAGCATTATGCACTCCTGCCACCATCAATACACAGACCTGTTCCCCTCGTTACGCGTGTCAGCGATTCATTGCCTGGACTTGTGTTTATTTCCTCCCTTATATCTCCCCTATATCACTCACCTGGACTTGTGTTTATTTCCTCCCTTATATCTCCCCTATATCACTCACCTGGACTTGTGTTCATTTCCTCCCTTATATCTCCCCTATATCACTCACCTGGACTTGTGTTTATTTCCTCCCTTATATCTCCCCTATATCACTCACCTGGACTTGTGTTTATTTCCTCCCTTATATCTCCCCTATATCACTCACCTGGACTTGTGTTTATTTCCTCCCTTATATCTCCCCTATATCACTCACCTGGACTTGTGTTTATTTCCTCCCTTATATCTCCCCTATATCACTCACCTGGACTTGTGTTTATTTCCTCCCTTATATCTCCCTATATCACTCACCTGGACTTGTGTTTATTTCCTCCCTTATATCTCCCCTATATCACTCACCTGGACTTGAGTTTATTTCCTCCTTATATCTCCCCTATATCACTCACCTGGACTTGTGTTTATTTCCTCCCTTATATCTCCCTATATCACTCACCTGGACTTGTGTTTATTTCCTCCCTTATATCTCCCTATATCACTCACCTGGACTTGAGTTTATTTCCTCCCTTATATCTCCCCTATATCACTCACCTGGACTTGTGTTTATTTCCTCCCTTATATCTCCCCTATATCACTCACCTGGACTTGTGTTTATTTCCTCCCTTATATCTCCCCTATATCACTCACCTGGACTTGTGTTTATTTCCTCCCTTATATCTCCCCTATATCACTCACCTGGACTTGTGTTCATTTCCTCCCTTATATCTGTCTGTTTCCCAAGCTATGTTCCCTGCTTCAGGATTAGTTGTTGTTTGTCCTTTTTGTTACCTGGTTCTGATGCTGTTCCTGTCCTGTTCGTTTGTCTGTTCCACATTAAATGTTCATCTCCCCGTACCTGCTTCTCTTCTCCAGCATCGTTCCTTACACTTTCTCTATGCCACAAAATCTAAAAGGTAGAAATGGCCTGTTTTTTTGTCATTAAAAATGTCCTACAAATGGATAATCCCTGTCAGTTTTTCTTGATTAAACTTTTATGTTCACTAATTCACTGTTTGAGAGAATTAACAAAAACAAATATTAATTAAAAAATTGACATTTTAATCATGTAAATAACATGGGTGTTGGAATAATAACAATAATAATAATGATAATAATAACAATAATAATAATGATAATAATAATAATAATAATAATAATAATAATAATAATAACAATAATAATAATCATAACAATAATGATAATAATAATAATGATAATAATAACAATAATAATAATGATAATAATAATACTACTAATAATAATCATAACAATAATGATAATAATAATAACAATAATAGTAATAATAATTATAATAATAATAATAATAATAATAATAATGATCATAATAATAATAGTAATAATGATAATAATAATATAGATAATAATAATAACAATAATGATAATAATAATAATGTTGTTTATTTTGGAACCGTTTTCCTGTATGTGGGTGGCAGAAATATTCACATGTCAACATATTGTTGCACTGTACACATCCTCTGCATTTATAGAGGGCACGAAAAGAGCCTGGCTCATTTTATTTCGTGGATGGCAGCTGTCATGGACCAATTTCTCACATATATTGCGACCTCTCCTGTACATAATAAGTGGTGGGTTCTTAAATCCGTCCGGCAAAGCTGGGTACGATGCTCAAATATGCCAGTGTGTCTTGACAGCATCTCCCACTTCGCGTGAGTTCAAAGTGTATGTGGTTGTGGACATTACGGATCCGACCTTCAGCGGGTCTGATTTTGCAGCATCTCGTGTTTTTCCCCAATGCCAAATTTTTTATTTTAATTTGACCTTTATTTAACCAGGCAAGTCAGTTAAGAACACATTCTTATTTTCAATGACGGCCTGGGAACAGTGGGGGGAGAACAACAGATTTGTACCTTGTCAGCTCGGGGATTTGAACTCGCAACCTTCCGGTTACTAGTCCAACGCTCTAACCACTAGGCTACGCTGCCGCCCCAAATGAAGTGAAGAGCTTCATCCACACGTTGTGGCTAATAGCCTCTTCTTAGAAACCTAGTGCGCATCTCCGCTGCTTTTTCTAGATAGTCCTCTGTGGAGTGACATATAAGGCACAGTCTGAAGAACTGGCTTCTTGGAAGTCCCCTTTTTAATGGCTCAGGGTGGAAGCTGTCACTCTGTTATAGAGTATTTCTGTCCGTTTTATTTTCTACACAGAGTTGTAAACAGGGTTCCATTTGATTTCTCATATCGAGGTCTTGAACACGTTGAGTGTCACATTCAATAGTGAATTTGAGATTGGGGTCAATGTCGTTGAGTAGTGCCATAATGTCTGACAGCTCTTCTTCCGTTCCTCTCCAGGAAGTCAATAAATCGAAACCACTTCAGGATTTTAATCAACCATTTATTTTCGGGTTTCATTGTTAGTAACAAAATGTTTTTCAAAATGACCCACATAAAGGTTAGCATAGCTTGGAGCGAATGTGGAGCCCATCGATGTTCCATTCGTTTGGAGGTAATGTTCATCATCAAACCTAAAATAGTTGTATGTCAAAACGTATTCAGCCAGCTCTCGAAAAAAATGTATTGGTGGGTAGTGAACTAGGGCTACCAGCTACCCCGTATGGGGAATGCTGGTATATTGACCCTCGACATCTAACGTGACCAAATTACAGTCTTCTGTAAATTAAACCCGTTATTGGTGAGATCTTGTTTATTGAAGTCTATAGAGTCTTTCACATATGATGGCAATGCTTGCACATGAGATTTAGTAAAAGATTCTACAAGAATGTTGACAACTTGCTCTAGCCTATTCCTGCAACCACTGGTCTGCCTGGATATTTCCCTTGTTGTGTTTTAGGTTTGTGTAATTCCGGGCTAAATGTACAAGGACATATGGCACATTTACAGCACCGGTATTTATATTCAGGTTTAGAGGTTGTTTAATAGGGCTTGTTCCAGATTAGATACAGATGTGGGATCAACACTCAGTTTTCTATAGAAACGTTCTGGGTCTCTGAATATCTTCTTTGTATTTGCCATAGTCTAAAACAACCAAGGAACCCCCTTTATCTGCAGGTTTAATAACCAAAGATGGATCTTTCATTAGTTCATTGAGTGTCTGTTTTGGTGAGGTTTTTATTTTATCTTTATTTAACTAGGCAAGTCAGTTTAGAACAAATTCTTATTTTTAATGACAGCCTAGGAACAGTGGGTAAACTGCCTGTTCAGGGGCAGAACGACAGATTTGTACCTTGTCAACTCAGGGGTTTGAACTTACAACCTTGCGATTACTAGTACAACACTCTAACCACTAGGCTACCCCTGAATATGTTTTTTTTTTCTCCTATACACAGACTAACCTATAATAGTTATTAATAGAGGACTTTGGTCCGAATTTGCTTTTGGGCTTAAAATGGGTAACATGGGGCCTTTCCTAGGCCTGGTAGAGACAGGACTGTGGGGGAGGAGACAGACAACATGGGGCCTATGCTAGGCCCGGTAGAGACAGGACTGTGGGGGAGGAGACAGACAACATGAGGCCTATCCTAGGCCTGGTAGAGACAGGACTGTGGGGGAGGAGACAGACAACATGAGGCCTTTCCTAGGCCTGGTAGAGACAGGACTGTGGGGGAGGAGACAGACAACATGGGGCCTATGCTAGGCCCGGTAGAGACAGGACTGTGGGGGAGGAGACAGACAACATGGGGCCTATCCTAGGCCTGGTAGAGACATGACTGTGGGGAGGAGACAGACAACATGAGGCCTTTCCTAGGCCTGGTACAGACAGGACTGTGGGGGAGGAGACAGACAACATGGGGCCTATCCTAGACCTGGTAGAGACAGGACTGTGGGGAGGAGACAGACAACATGAGGCCTTTCCTAGACCTGGTAGAGACAGGACTGTGGGGGAGGAGACAGACAACATGAGGCCTTTCCTAGACCTGGTAGAGACAGGACTGTGGGGGAGGAGACAGACAACATGAGGCCTTTCCTAGACCTGGTAGAGACAGGACTGTGGGGGAGGAGACAGACAACATGGGGCCTTTCCTAGACCTGGTAGAGACAGGACTGTGGGGGAGGAGACAGACAACATGAGGCCTTTCCTAGACCTGGTAGAGACAGGACTGTGGGGGAGGAGACAGACAACATGAGGCCTTTCCTAGACCTGGTAGAGACAGGACTGTGGGGGAGGAGACAGACAACATGAGGCCTATCCTAGACCTGGTAGAGACAGGACTGTGGGGGAGGAGACAGACAACATGAGGCCTTTCCTAGACCTGGTAGAGACAGGACTGTGGGGGAGGAGACAGACAACATGAGGCCTTTCCTAGGCCTGGTAGAGACAGGACTGTGGGGGAGGAGACAGACAACATGGGGCCTTTCCTAGACCTGGTAGAGACAGGACTGTGGGGGAGGAGACAGACAACATGAGGCCTTTCCTAGACCTGGTAGAGACAGGACTGTGGGGGAGGAGACAGACAACATGAGGCCTTTCCTAGACCTGGTAGAGACAGGACTGTGGGGGAGGAGACAGACAACATGAGGCCTTTCCTAGACCTGGTAGAGACAGGACTGTGGGGGAGGAGACAGACAACATGAGGCCTTTCCTAGACCTGGTAGAGACAGGACAGAGAGAGGTTTGGTTGGTGTTGTGTTGCAAACTGTTTCTATTGTGCAACATGTAACGATTCAGTGATCCAGATTACAGATTGACCACAGAACTACATTTAGATCAGACTATCTGTAAGGTTACAGATTGACCACAGAACTACATTTAGATCAGACTATCTGTAAGGTTACAGATTGACCACAGAACTACATGTAGATCAGACTATCTGTAAGGCTACAGATTGATTACAGAACTACATTTAGGTTGAACTATCTGTAAGGTTACAGATTGACCACAGAACTACATTTAGGTTGAACTATCTGTAAGGCTACAGATTGATTACAGAACTACATTTAGATCAGACTATCTGTAAAGCTACAGATTGACCACAGAACTACATGTAGGTTGAACTATCTGTAAGGCTACAGATTGATTACAGAACTACATTTAGATCAAACTATCCGTAAAGCTTCAGATTGACCACAGAACTACATGTAGGTTGAACTATCTGTAAGGCTACAGATTGATTACAGAACTACATTTAGATCAGACTATCCGTAAAGCTCCAGATTGACCACAGAACTACATGTAGGTTGAACTATCTGTAAGGTTACAGATTGATTACAGAACTACATTTAGATCAGACTATCTGTAAGGTTACAGATTGATTACAGAACTACATGTAGGTTGAACTATCTGTAAGGCTACAGATTGATTACAGAACTACATGTAGGTTGAACTATCTGTAAGGCTACAGATTGATTACAGAACTACATGTAAGGTTGAACTATCTGTAAGGCTACAGATTGATTACAGAACTACATTTAGATCAGACTATCCGTAAAGCTTCAGATTGACCACAGAACTACATGTAAGGTTGAACTATCTGTAAGGCTACAGATTGATTACAGAACTACATTTAGATCAGACTATCCGTAAAGCTTCAGATTGACCACAGAACTACATTTAGATCAGACTATCCGTAAAGCTTCAGATTGACCACAGAACTACATGTAGGTTGAACTATCTGTAAGGCTACAGATTGATTACAGAACTACATTTAGGTTGAACTATCTGTAAGGTTACAGATTGACCACAGAACTACATGTAGGTTGAACTATCTGTAAGGTTACAGATTGACCACAGAACTACATGTAGGTTGAACTATCTGTAAGGTTACAGATTGACCACAGAACTACATGTAGGTTGAACTATCTGTAAGGTTACAGATTGACCACAGAACTACATTTAGGTTGAACTATCTGTAAGGTTACAGATTGACCACAGAACTACATTTAGGTTGAACTATCTGTAAGGCTACAGATTGACCACAGAACTACATTTAGGTTGAACTATCTGTAAGGTTACAGATTGACCACAGAACTACATGTAGGTTGAACTATCTGTAAGGTTACAGATTGACCACAGAACTACATGTAGGTTGAACTATCTGTAAGGTTACAGATTGATTACAGAACTACATTTAGATCAGACTATCTGTAAGGCTACAGATTGACCACAGAACTACATTTAGATCAGACTATCTGTAAGGTTACAGATTGACCACAGAACTACATGTAGATCAGACTATCTGTAAGGTTACAGATTGACCACAGTACTACATTTAGATCAGACTGTCTGTAAGGTTACAGATTGACCACAGTACTACATTTAGATCAGACTATCTGTAAGGCTACAGATTGACCACAGTACTACATTTAGATCAGACTATCTGTAAAGCTTCAGATTGACCACAGAACTACATGTAGGTTGAACTATCTGTAAGGCTACAGATTGACCACAGTACTACATTTAGATCAGACTATCTGTAAGGCTACAGATTGACCACAGTACTACATTTAGATCAGACTATCCGTAAAGCTTCAGATTGACCACAGAACTACATGTAGGTTGAACTATCTGTAAGGCTACAGATTGATTACAGAACTACATTTAGATCAGACTATCCGTAAGGCTACAGATTGATTACAGAACTACATGTAGGTTGAACTATCTGTAAGGCTACAGATTGATTACAGAACTACATGTAAGGTTGAACTATCTGTAAGGCTACAGATTGATTACAGAACTACATTTAGATCAGACTATCCGTAAAGCTTCAGATTGACCACAGAACTACATTTAGATCAGACTATCCGTAAAGCTTCAGATTGACCACAGAACTACATGTAGGTTGAACTATCTGTAAGGCTACAGATTGATTACAGAACTACATTTAGGTTGAACTATCTGTAAGGTTACAGATTGACCACAGAACTACATGTAGGTTGAACTATCTGTAAGGTTACAGATTGACCACAGAACTACATTTAGGTTGAACTATCTGTAAGGTTACAGATTGACCACAGTACTACATTTAGGTTGAACTATCTGTAAAGCTACAGATTGACCACAGAACTACATGTAGGTTGAACTATCTGTAAGGCTACACCGTCAGAGATCCAGATTGAATTGAGTCCCTAGTGTGACCTTCTTTTGTCCTTGGTCCTACTTGGATCATCTCTACCTCATGAGCTGCGAGAGGCTGATGGAAAGAGGCACCGCAACGTTTGGGAACAAACAAACACATTACTGAGTGAATAGCAGAAATCCATTGAAGCGGTTGAAATGTGACACGTCAACATTTTGTTTAACTAATATATAATAATAATATATATAATATAATAATAATATATGCCATTTAGCAGACGCTTTTATCCAAAGCGACTTACAGTCATGTGTGCATACATTCTACGTATGGGTGGTCCCGGGAATCGAACCCACTACCCTGGCGTTACAAGCACCATGCTCTACCAACTGAGCTACAGAAGGACCATAACTGTTACTATCAGCTGCCAATGATAAACGTTCAGTATGTTAGAAGCAAAAAAAAACAGTATGATTTATGCAGATAATGGAATTGATTAGGGTAAAATATTCCGCAACAGTATGTACATATTCCACTGAGGTTTATTGAGCATACAGCAAAATGCCGTTGAAGTGGCACCATCCATTGGCACCAACGTTGCTCATATGGTCCCAGATCCATGAATTATCCTTCAAAACAACATATACCACATCTCCCTCCTCCAGCTGCAGTATGATACCATTAGATCCGTTGTAGGAGCCGTCCTTGTTCATAGCAGAAATAAATGCGATTTGTTCTTTGTTCTTGAACAGCAAGGAATCTGAGCGGCGACCTGATCCTGAATGGTGATAGACACTAAACTGATAGACTCCTGCCACTGGTGCTGTGAAGATGCCTGGATGAAAAGAGCATACTATTTAATGTGGGAAGATGATGATCATAAATTAAAAAGAAGAAGATGACGAAGAAGACGAAGAAGAAGAAGACATAATAGTTTAATATGAGCACGAGGACTTAACCTGTTGCCGGGTTGTAAGCGTTGCCAAGGTTGGTTAAGACCTTTTCGTAGACAAGCGTTTTTTCAACATTGAAAGGTCCATAGTATCCAGTACCCCCAAATCCAGCTGAGAATGCCACCTTCGTTTCTGTCAGACACAAAATGACGTGTGTTACAACTATAGGACTCAGCAGTTGATTAATTCAGTAAGCCCATGTTAGGATAGGGGGCAGCATTGGTAAGTTTGGATGAAAAGCGTGTCCAGGGTAAACTGCCTGTTACTCAGGCGCAGAAGTTGGGATATTGATACATTTAGTAGATTTAGATTGAAAACATTCTAACGTTTCCTAAACATTCTAATTTAAGTGTATTTAAGTGCCCTTGCACAGATCCCTTTTTTCACAAACCTAATTCCAACACCTAAGTGGTAAGCAACTAGGCGCTGTCCTAACATTTCACCGTTAAACCTTTTTTTGAAATCGGACACTGTGGCTGGATTTACAAGAAGTGTATCTTTAAAATGGTGTATAATACTTGTATGTTTGAGGAATTTTAATTGTGAGATTTCTGTTGTTTGAATTTGGAGCACTTTCACTGGCTGTAGGGCAGGTGTTCCCTTCCCAGAAAAGGTTCAAAACAGTGAAGAAAGTATCTACCTGCTTTAGCGTTCAGTGTCTCCACCTGGCGCTCAGCAGCTGCAAGACGGTTTTCCATGACTTCAATCTTCCTCAGCATGTCACACATGCCAGACGGGCAGTTTTTGTCTTCGTTTTCTGGGGTTGTCACCATAGCCGCAGTCAGGGTGCTGCATAGCAACACCAGCAAAGCTACAACACCCTTCATTCTAAACCTGGACTCCCAACGTCTACAGTTTATTAGTTGCTTACCACTTAGGTGTGGAATTAGGTTTGTGAAAAAAAATGGATCTGTTCAAGGGCCCTTAAATACACTTAAATTAGAATGTTTAGTTAAATATTTACCAAATTATATAATTACTGGACCTTCTATTTACCGGATAGTGTTATCTAACAAAGTCATTGACCTACATTTCGGGTTGGCATAGGCAGACCTTTACTTTTTGGCCTTGGGGTTGTACACAGCACAGAAAAAACTCAACTTTAACTAGGTAAGTCAGTTAAGAACAAATTTGTATTTTCAACGATAGCCTAGGAACAGTGGGTTAACTGCCTGTTCAGGGGCAGAATGACAGATTTGTACCTTCTCAGCTCAGTGGTTTGAACTTGCAACCTTCCGGTTACTAGTCCAACGCTCTAACCACTAGGCTGCCCTGGAATATGTTTGTTTTTCCTCTCCTATGTACAGACTAACCTACAATAGTTATTAATAGAGGACATAACAATAGTGTTAACAAGTCACTACAAAAAATGAAAGAGGCTATACTGTCATAATACCGTAGGAAGATGTCAGACAGAGGAAATGATCACCTATAGCTTGCCATGAAACACAGAGGATGAAGAACAGAATCACTGCCATACGGAAGAGCAGAAGACCCCTGACTTTCATTCCTCTCATTGTGTTCTTTATTTTTAGGACATAATTTCAGTCCAGTCTGCTCTCCACCGTTCCTTTCTTCCTTCCAATATATCCCTGGTCTTGTTTGATCTGGTTTGGTTTGGTACCGTCAATGAACTGAGAAGAGACTAACCTACAGGTCGACTAGTCTATCAAGAGACTAACCTACAGGTCGACTAGTCTATCAAGAGACTACCCTACATATATTTTGGTATTTGGTGTTCATCAGGATCCCACCCCAAAAAGCAGCAGCTACTCTTCCTGAGGTCCACATGAAACATGACATAATTGTCCCACCCTGATCTGTTTCACCTTTCTTTGTGCTTGTCTCCACCCCCTCCAGGTGTCGCAGGTGTTACCCCATTATCCCCATGTCCCCTGTTTGTCTGTTGCCAGTTTGTCTTGTCTTGTCAAGCCTTCCAGCGTCCCCCCCCCCCGCTCCTGTTTTTCCTATTCTCTGTTTTCTTGCCCTCCCAGTTTAGATCTGTTCAGCCTGCCCTGACCTCGAGCCTCAAATAACCAGTGCCCCCACACATTGACTCTGTATCGGTACCCCCCTTTGTATATAGTCTCGCTATTGTTATTTCACTGCTGCTCTTTAATTACTTGTTACTTTAATTTCTTATTCTTATCTGAGTGATTTTTGCGCAAAAGAGAGAGGCGGCCATGGTTCCTCCCGGTCCTAGTGAAAAGCCAACTGTCCCGGTTGATATATTATCGAATAGATATTTGAAAAACACCTTGACGATTGATTATAAAAAATGTTTGCCATGTTTCTGTCGACATTATGGATATCATTTGGAATTTTTGTCTGCGTTGTCGTGACCGCTATTTCCGTTGGATTCCTGGGCATAACGCACCAATCTAACAGAGGGAACCTTTATGGAACAAAAGGAACATTTGCTGTCTAACTGGGAGTCTCGTGAGTGAAAATATCCGAAGATCATCAAAAGTAAACGGTTAATTTGATTGCTTTTCTGATTTTCGTGACCAAGCTTCCTGATGCTAAGTGTACATAATGCTATGCTAGGCTATCGATAAACTTACACAAACACTTGTATTGCTTTCGCTGTAAAGCATAATTTCAAATTCTGAGACGACAGGGTGATTAACAAAAGCCTAAGCTATGCTTCGCTATATTTCACTTGTGATTTCATGAATATTAATATTTTACAGTAATATCTTTTGATTGTTGCGCTATGCTATTCAGTGGTTGCTGATGACAAATATACCGGATCCAGGATGGGTAGTTCTAAGAGGTTTTAACATGTACTTTGATCTGTTTTTTGAAACTGTTTTCTATTGCTAGCTTGAGTTACTTGTGGTTTCTGAGAGTTCCGTTTAGTTTCGCCTGGTTTTGTTAATGACAAGCGGATTGCAAAATGTAACATTTTGAATTGATTAGACCCACTACTGTTCTAAAAGGGGTGGGAGAGGTGAGCACTGTCACGTTCTGACCTTAGTTCCTTTGTTATGTCTTTGTTTTAGTTTGGTCAGGGCGTGAGTTGGGGTGGGTTGTCTATGTTTGTTTTTCTATGTTATATTTCTATGTGTTTGGCCTAGTATGGTTCTCAGTCAGAAGCAGGTGTCGTTCGTTGTCTCTGATTGAGAATCATACTTAGGTAGCCTGTTTTCCCCATTTTGGGTGTGGGTGTTTATTTTCTGTTTAGTGTTTTCTGCACCTTACAGGACTATTTCGTTTTTTTTCTCGTTTATTCACGTTGTTGTTTTGTATTTCAGTGTTCAGTTAAATAAAATCTTGAACATGTACGACGCTGCGCTTTGGTCCACCTCTTCTTCATACGATGACAGTTACATTGAGAGGCTTCCATTAAAGAAAACCCCTGTTAGATAAAAACCCTCTATAAACCCTCTATAAACCCTCTATAAACCCTCTATAAACCCTCAGTGTTATGTTAGATAATTAACCCTCTATAAACCCTCTGTAAACCCTCTATAAACCCTCTATAAACCCTCTGTGTTCTGTTAGATAGTTAACTGTCTATAAACCCTCAGTGTTCTGTTAGATAATTAACTGTCTATAAACCCTCTGTGTTCTGTTAGATAGTTAACTGTCAATAAACCCTCTGTGTTCTGTTAGATAATTAACTGTCAATAAACCCTCTATAAACCCTCTGTGTTCTATTCAATAGTTAACTGTCAATTATCCATCCCTCTGTGTTCTGTTAGATAATTAACTGTCAATTATCCCTCTGTGTTCTGTTAGATAATTAACTGTCTATAAACCCTCTGTGTTCTGTTAGATAATTAACTGTCTATAAACCCTCTGTGTTCTATTCATTTACATTTACATTTAAGTCATTTAGCAGACGCTCTTATCCAGAGCGACTTACAAATTAGAGCGACTTACAAACTATTCGATAGTTAACTGTCTATAAACCCTCTGTGTTCTATTCGATAGTTAACTGTCTATAAACCCTCTATAAACCCTCTGTGTTCTATTCAATAGTTAACTGTCTATAAACCCTCAGTGTTCTGTTAGATAATTAACTGTCTATAAACCCTCTATAAACCCTCTGTGTTCTATTCAATAGTTAACTGTCAATTATCCCTCTGTGTTCTGTTAGATAATTAACTGTCTATAAACCCTCTGTGTTCTATTCGATAGTTAACTGTCTATAAACCCTCTGTGTTCTGTTAGATAATTAACTGTCTATAAACCCTCTGTGTTCTGTTAGATAATTAACTGTCAATAAACCCTCTGTGTTCTATTAGATAGTTAACTGTCTATAAACCCTCTGTGTTCTATTCGATAGTTAACTGTCTATAAACCCTCTGTGTTCTATTCGATAGTTAACTGTCTATAAACCCTCTGTGTTCTGTTAGATAGGTACCTGTCAATAAACCCTCTGTGTTCTATTCGATAGTTAACTGTCTATAAACCCTCTGTGTTCTGTTAGATAGTTAACTGTCTATAAACCCTCTGTGTTCTATTCGATAGTTAACTGTCTATAAACCCTCTGTGTTCTGTTAGATAGTTAACTGTCTATAAACCCTCTGTGTTCTGTTAGATAATTAACTGTCTATAAACCCTCTGTGTTCTGTTAGATAGTTAACTGTCAATAAACCCTCTATAAACCCTCTGTGTTCTGTTAGATAATTAACTGTCAATAAACCCTCTGTGTTCTGTTAGATAATTAACTGTCAATAAACCCTCTGTGTTCTATTAGATAATTAACTGTCAATAAACCCTCTGTGTTCTATTAGATAGTTAACTGTCTCTAAACCCTCTGTGTTCTATTCGATAGTTAACTGTCTATAAACCCTCTGTGTTCTATTAGATAGTTAACTGTCTCTAAACCCTCTGTGTTCTATTCAATAGTTAACTGTCTATAAACCCTCCGTGTTCTGTTAGATAGTTAACTGTCTATAAACCGTCTGTGTTCTGTTAGATAGTTAACTGTCAATAAACCCTCTGTGTTCTGTTAGATAGTTAACTGTCAATTATGCCTCTGTGTTCTGTTAGATAGTTAACTGTCTATAAACCCTCTGTGTTCTGTTAGATAGTTAACTGTCTATAAACCCTCTGTGTTCTGTTAGATAGTTAACTGTCTATAAACCCTCTGTGTTCTGTTAGATAGTTAACTGTCAATAAACCCTCTGTGTTCTGTTAGATAGTTAACTGTCAATAAACCCTCTGTGTTCTGTTAGATAATTAACTGTCAATTATGCCTCTGTGTTCTGTTAGATAGTTAACTGTCTATAAACCCTCTGTGTTCTGTTAGATAGTTAACTGTCTATAAACCCTCTGTGTTCTGTTAGATAGTTAACTGTCTATAAACCCTCTGTGTTCTGTTAGATAGTTAACTGTCTATAAACCCTCTGTGTTCTGTTAGATAGTTAACTGTCAATAAACCCTCTGTGTTCTGTTAGATAGTTAACTGTCAATAAACCCTCTGTGTTCTGTTAGATAATTAACTGTCAATTATGCCTCTGTGTTCTGTTAGATAGTTAACTGTCTATAAACCCTCTGTGTTCTGTTAGATAGTTAACTGTCTATAAACCCTCTGTTTTCTGTTAGATAGTTAACTGTCTATAAACCCTCTGTGTTCTGTTAGATAATTAACTGTCAATAAACCCTCTGTGTTCTGTTAGATAATTAACTGTCAATTATGCCTCTGTGTTCTGCTAGATAATTAACTGTCAATTATCCCTCTGTGTTCTGTTAGATAATTAACTGTCAATAAACCCTCTGTGTTCTGCTAGATAATTAACTGTCAATTATCCCTCTGTGTTCTGTTAGATAATTAACTGTCAATAAACCCTCTGTGTTCTGTTAGATAATTAACTGTCAATAAACCCTCTGTGTTCTGTTAGATAGGTAACTGTCCTTAGTGACAGTTTTGAAGTCAAACCACTGTTTTCTTCTCTACTAGCCAGCTCTAGAAACAACGCACAGCCCAGTTTTAATTATTAACTATGTTTTCTTCTCAGCTTTTCTCTAGGTCATTCAATGCAGTATCCTCCAAATCGGCATGCCTGGGTATTTTTGCCATCTCTTTTTCCCATTCATCCATAGTCATGCTGCCGAAAATATTACAACTAAATGTTCCACTCGATTTAGCTAGTCAACTGAAGAAAAAAAATGATGTTGCTATGACAACCGGCTAAATATGCTGTCTGTCTCGATCCGACCCATTCACTCTATATGGGACGATGGAGATCACAATTCAATATTGAAACGATATTGAAAAGGTCGGAGAGACAGACAACACGGTTTATACAAATCTCTGCTGTTGGAAATCAAATGCTAGTCTAAAAAAGAAATGGGAGATAATTTCTAGATGCTTTTTAAAATGGAGATCAGGTTTGGTAGGCATGTATATGGGAGGCGAAGTCGAGTGCAGGAGAGTGGATTATATTAAACAGACGCACTTTAATACCGGTCAACAACGACAGCACATACTAGTGCAAAAAACACGGTCTATAACAAAAGTGCAGCGCCTGACAAAATCCACGTAACAATAAACAATTATACACAAAGACACGATGAGGAACAGAGGACTAAATACATGCAGATTGATTGGGGAAGGAAAACCAGGTGTGTATGGAACAAGACAAAACAAATGGACATATGAGAAATGGAGAGGCGATGGCTAGAAAGCCGGTGACGTCGATCGCCGAACGCCGCCCGAAAAAGGAGAGGAGCCGACTCTGGCGGAAGTCGTGACAAAGTTTATTAATTTCCTGGCAGGGTTGATGAGACAGTGGATTGCACAGTCAGATGGAACAGAGTAAATAGGCATTTCAACATCATTTTAGCCGGTGGTAATTTATGGAATAGACACCGGCTGGAAAGTGATTTTGACCAATCAGCATTCAGGATTAGACCCACCCGTTGTATAAAGTCCAATGTTATATTTATTTAACCTTAAACTGAAAACACAAGCGACCCAGTGATGTGTGTGCTTTGGGGACCTTTAATAACAGCACTATGACAGTTGTTGTATCCTCCTATATAATCCACTGAACCAGATTGGGACAGCACTATGACAGTTGTTGTATCCTCCTATATAATCTACTGAACCAGATTGGGACAGCACTATGACAGTTGTTGTATCCTCCTATATAATCCACTGAACCAGATTGGGACAGCACTATGACAGTTGTTGTATCCTCCTATATAATCCACTGAACCAGATTGGGACAGCACTATGGCAGTTGTTGTATCCTCCTATATAATCCACTGAACCAGATTGGGACAGCACTATGGCAGTTGTTGTATCCTCCTATATAATCCACTGAACCAGATTGGGACAGCACTATGGCAGTTGTTGTATCCTCCTATATAATCCACTGAACCAGATTGGGACAGCACTATGGCAGTTGTTGTATCCTCCTATATAATCCACTGAACCAGATTGGGACAGCACTATGGCAGTTGTTGTATCCTCCTATATAATCCACTGAACCAGATTGGGACAGCACTATGACAGTTGTTGTATCCTCCTATATAATCCACTGAACCAGATTGGGACAGCACTATGGCAGTTGTTGTATCCTCCTATATAATCCACTGAACCAGATTGGGACAGCACTATGGCAGTTGTTGTATCCTCCTATATAATCCACTGAACCAGATTGGGACAGCACTATGACAGTTGTTGTATCCTCCTATATAATCCACTGAACCAGATTGGGACAGCACTATGACAGTTGTTGTATCCTCCTATATAATCCACTGAACCAGATTGGGACAGCACTATGGCAGTTGTTGTATCCTCCTATATAATCTACTGAACCAGATTGGGACAGCACTATGGCAGTTGTTGTATCCTCCTATATAATCCACTGAACCAGATTGGGACAGCACTATGACAGTTGTTGTATCCTCCTATATAATCTACTGAACCAGATTGGGACAGCACTATGGCAGTTGTTGTATCCTCCTATATAATCCACTGAACCAGATTGGGACAGCACTATGGCAGTTGTTGTATCCTCCTATATAATCTACTGAACCAGATTGGGACAGCACTATGGCAGTTGTTGTATCCTCCTATATAATCCACTGAACCAGATTGGGACAGCACTATGGCAGTTGTTGTGTCCTCCTATATAATCTACTGAACCAGATTGGGACAGCACTCTGGCAGTTGTTGTATCCTCCTATATAATCCACTGAACCAGATTGGGACAGCACTATGACAGTTGTTGTATCCTCCTATATAATCCACTGAACCAGATTGGGACAGCACTATGGCAGTTGTTGTATCCTCCTATATAATCTACTGAACCAGATTGGGACAGCACTATGGCAGTTGTTGTATCCTCCTATATAATCCACTGAACCAGATTGGGACAGCACTATGACAGTTGTTGTATCCTCCTATATAATCTACTGAACCAGATTGGGACAGCACTATGGCAGTTGTTGTATCCTCCTATATAATCCACTGAACCAGATTGGGACAGCACTATGACAGTTGTTGTATCCTCCTATATAATCCACTGAACCAGATTGGGACAGCACTATGGCAGTTGTTGTATCCTCCTATATAATCTACTGAACCAGATTGGGACAGCACTATGGCAGTTGTTGTATCCTCCTATATAATCCACTGAACCAGATTGGGACAGCACTCTGGCAGTTGTTGTATCCTCCTATATAATCCACTGAACCAGATTGGGACAGCACTATGGCAGTTGTTGTATCCTCCTATATAATCCACTGAACCAGATTGGGACAGCACTATGACAGTTGTTGTATCCTCCTATATAATCCACTGAACCAGATTGGGACAGCACTATGGCAGTTGTTGTATCCTCCTATATAATCCACTGAACCAGATTGGGACAGCACTATGGCAGTTGTTGTATCCTCCTATATAATCCACTGAACCAGATTGGGACAGCACTATGGCAGTTGTTGTATCCTCCTATATAATCCACTGAACCAGATTGGGACAGCACTATGGCAGTTGTTGTATCCTCCTATATAATCCACTGAACCAGATTGGGACAGCACTCATTTGCACGCTGAAGAAAGGTGCTCGAAACCTTCGTGCAGCAATAAAAAAATAAAACATCTAAATTTGAATTTATTTCCTCGGAGTGATGTCCTATTTTGGTTCAGTGGATTTGCATAGGAGGATAAAGAACCCATTCTAGGTTCAAGCACGCTGTTTATCTTTTCATGAGGAGTAATGTACCCACATTGCACTGTAGTCATACCTCATCGCCAGACATCGTATGAACTCGAACATGTTTAGAACAAGTTGTAAAGCAAAATACAAATTATATCTGCTGCATTTTAAGTGTTACCAAAGGTTTCTCCTCAGTTCTCTATGGATAGACAGCTAGAGGACAGGATACACAGAGGAGTAGAGAGCTCTCTAATGGCTGAAGGCAGAACATTCCTCCAGCACTCAGACTATTCGCTGCGTGTGTGTGTGTGTGTGTTTGTTTGTGTATTCCGAGTACTTTGTCCTCCAGACCAGAGTTAATTATCTATCTCTGTGTGACCCTCTACAGGAATCATAACACTCCTAGACACACACACGCGCACAGATTCTCGATTCATTCTCGCTGTTTTCTGCACCCAAAGAAACAAGTATTCAAGCGCTTTAGGATAAATAATTTACTGCTGCTACTCCATCAATAGACTGTGTGTGCACTCTCAGCCACCAGGGAAAAATACATTCCTTTTTTTTCCCACCAAAACTATTTATCCAATAGAAAGAAGAAAACATGAACAGTCCATATTTAACACAACCTAGAAATACCTTGGGTAGCACAGTAGTAAACATGGGCACTTCTTACTCACTACAACACACTTGAAACACACCACACACACACACTTCTACGATAACACAAACAGACACCATTTAAAATAACTCATAACTATGTCAATCTGAAAATGTGTTTATAAGTGTCTCTCGCAGACCTTTGATCCCAATCATATAGAAGTGTATCCCATCATTCATCATTCAACATCCCTGACCCCCCGTCCGTCCGTCCGCCCCCTCTATGGGAACTGCATGGATATGGTTCCAAAACCTGTTGAATACTAGCCTGGTTTATAGTGAACCTGTCATTCGGTGTGGTTTAACCAACCTTGTACAATACAGCAACTGTGTGAGAGACATTTTTCAGTCTCAAAGCACCTGACCTGTCTCGTATCAGACTTCTGAAAGATTCATGTCAGAGGCTGTGTTTACACAGGCAGCCCAATTCTGATATTTTGCCCAACTATTGGCAAAAAGATCCAATCTTATATTGGTGAAAAGACCAAACAAAAGATCAGAATTGGGCAGCCTGTTCAAACACAATCAGAGGACTTCTGAAAGACACCTGCCAGAGGAGATAGATGTTCACAAAGGACCATGACAAACAAGGGGGCTAGGTGTGACAGATAGACAGGGCATTAATCTAGAGGTGAAAGACGAGGTGCTGGCTAGCGGAGAAGAACACTTGGAAAATAAAAAGAGACCCGTACACTCTGGAAGCTCAGATGCAATTATTTAATAACCAACGTTTCGAAAGACCAGGAATGTCCAAACTTTTGACCGGTACTGTCTATATACAGTTGAAGTCTGACGTTTACATACACTTAGGTTGGAGTCATTAAAACTCATTTTTTCAACCACTCCACAAATTTCTTGTTAACAAACTGTAGTTTTGGCAAGTTGGTTAGGACCTCTACTTTGTGCATGACACAAGTAATTTTTCCAACAATTGTTTACAGACAGATTATTTCACTTATAATTCACTGTATCACAATTCCAGTGGGTCAGAAGTTTACATACACTAAGTTGACTGTGCATTTAAACAGCTTGGAACATTCCAGACAATTATGTCATGGCTTTAGAAGCCTCTGATAGGCTAATTAACATCATGTGAGTCAAATGGAGGTGCACCTGTTGATGTATTTGAAGGTTTACCTCTTTGCTTGAAATTCTAGGAAAATGTAAAGAAATCAGTCACGACCTCAAAATAAAATTGTAGACCTCCACAAGTCAGGTTCATCCTTGGGAGCAATTTCCAAACACCTGAAGGTACCACATTCATCTGTACAAACAATAGTACGCAAGTATAAACACCATGGGACCACGCAGCCTTCATACCGCTCAGGAAGGAGACTCATTCTGTCTCCTAGAGATGAAAGTACTTTGGTGCAAAAATTGCAAATCATTCCCAAAACAACAGCAAAGGACCTTGTGAAGATGCTGGAGGAAACAGGTACAAAAATATCTTTCTCTCAGGAGGAAGGGGGCAAAATTCACCTTTTATTGTGGGGGGCTTGTGGAAGGCTACCTGAAACATTTGACCCAAGTTAAACAATTAAAGGCAATGCTACCAAATAATAATTGAGTGTATGTAAACGTCTGACCCACTGGGAATGTGATGAAAGAAAAACAAATTAAATAAAGCATTCTGTCTACTATTATTCTGATATTTCACATTCTTAAAATAAAGTGGTGATCCTAACTGACCTAAAACAGGGATTTTTTAAACTAGCATTAAATGTCACATATTGTGAAAAACTGAGTTTAAAAGTATTTGGCTGAGGCGTAGGTAAACTCCTGACTTCAAATGTGCAGTCCCACGGGGGATTATCAGACAGCTAGGCTCTCCCGCGGTGGATTAACAGACAGCTAGGCTCTCCCACGGGGGATTATCAGATGGCTAGGCTCTCCCGCGGTGGATTAACAGACAGCTAGGCTCCTCCGCGGGGGATTATCAGACAGCTAGGCTCTCCCACGGGCGATTATCAAACAGCTAGGCTCTGGCGATCAACAAGCCGAAGGGATGAATTTAGACTATACCAGCTAGAATATAGCATGAGCTTAAACTATGGCAACTTGGTATGAACTTTGAACTCTTATTCAGATCAGAAATTATATCTCCTTGAGTTAGCAGCAGCCGCTGTAAATGTGGGGCTCGGAAAGGATGGACGATTTATCCAGTCTAACAAACACAACGATACTACAACGTATCCAGTTTACCACCAGAGACATTCTTCAGAGGACAAGAGATCCCTGCTGGTTAACCTGGCCTTCCATCTACAACCAACCTATTGAAGCGCAGCTCAGAGTAAATATTCCTTGCATTTTCTTTTTCCAAATGGGCGGTTATTTAGAATGCATAAGATTCCCTATTTACGATAGCATAGCTTCTCCATTTGTTCCTCAGTCTTCCCGCTCTTTCATTCAAAACCCAACCCCCTTTCTTTGTATTCACTGCTATATTCACTGCTTTTGATGTAAAATATTACTAGGTCTTTAAGAGTTTATTCGGAAGATATCCGCTCTATAAACATTCTTTCTTGGTACCCCGACTTTCTAGTTAATTACATTTACATGATTGGCTTAATCAGGTGATATTAATTACAGAGAAATTATTTTATAGAATAGCATGTCACATCACTTAATCTGGAATAGCCAAAGACGCGACAGGTAGGCTGAGTTAGAGAAATAGAGAGAGGATCAGAGAGTTAGATGGAGAATTAGATAGTTAGTGAGTTAGAGAGTTAGAGAGAGAATTAGATTTAGAGAATTAGAGTGTTAGAGAGTTAGAGAGAGAATTAGAGAGTTAGGGAGAATTAGAGAGATAATTATAGTTAGAGAGTTAGAAAATTAGAGAGAGAGTTAGAGAATTAGAGTTAGAGAGTTGTCTTCTTGGTGACATGGGGGCAGTATTGAGTACCTTGGATGAATAAGGTGCCCAGAGTAAACTGCCTGCTACTCTGTCCCAGATGCTAATATATGCATATCATTAGTAGTATTGGATGGAACATACTCTGAAGTTTCTAAAACTGTTTGAATGATGTCTGTGAGTGTAACATAACTCATATGGCAGGCGAAAACCTGAGAAATATCAAACCAGGAAGTGGGAAATCTGAGGCTTGTAGTTTTTTAAAACTCAGCCCCTATTGTAGATACAGTGGGATATTGGTTATGTTGCACTTCCTAAGGCTTCCACTAGATGTCGACCGTCTTTAGAAACTTGTTTGAGGATTCTATTATAAAGGATGGGCTCATAGGAGCTGTTTGAGTCAGTGGTCTGGCAGAGTGCCTTGGGTTTATGAGGCGCGGTCACAAGAGAGTTAGCTCTCGTTCCACTGCTTTTCTACAGACCGGTTGGAACATCATTGAACATTTATGTTAAAAACATCCAAATATTGATTCTATACTTAGTTTGACGAGTTTCTACGGGCTGTAACGGAACTTTTTGAACTTTTAGTCCGATGTTCGGCTGGTACTGAACGCGTTTGGATTTGTTTACCAAACGCCCTAACAAAAGAAGCTATTTTGACATAAATGATGGATATTATCGAACAAATCAAACATTTATTGTGGACCTTAGATTCATGGGAGTGCATTCTGATGAAGATCATCAAAGGTAAGTGAATATTTATAATGCTATTTCTGACTAATGTTGACTCCACAATATGGCGGATATCGTTTTGGTTTCTTTGTTGTCTGAAAGCTGTACTCAGATTATTGCATAGTTTTCTTTTTCCATAAAGTTTTTTTTAAGTCTGACACAGCGGTTGCATTAAAGAGACGTTTATCTAAAGTTCCATGTATAGTCATATCTTTATCAATGTTTATTATGAGTATTTCTGTAATTTGATGTGGCTCTAAGCTAAATCACCGCATGCTTTAGAACTACTGAACGTAACATCTGATGAAGATCATAAAAGGTTTAGTTATTAATTATATCTCTATTTGTGTTTTTTGTGACTCCTCTCTTTGGCTGGAAAAATGGCTGTGTTTTTTTCTGTGGCTTGGTGGTGACCTAACATAATCGTTTGTGGAGCTTTCGCTGTAAAGCATTTTTGAAATCAGACACTGTGGATGGATTAACGAGAATTTTATCTTTAAAATTGTGTAAGATACTTGTATGCTTGAGGAATTTTAATTATGAGATTGTTGTTATTTTGAATTTGGCGCCATGCACTTTCACTGGCTGTTGGCGAGGTGACGAGGCTAGCGTCCCACATATCTCAGAGAGGTTATAGAGATAATTAGAGAGTTAGGGAGAATTAGAGAGTTAGAGAGAATTAAAGAGTTAGAAAGAGAGAATTGGAGAGTTAGAGAGTTAGAGGGAGGAGCCTTCCTTTCTTTCTGACCTCGAACAACTCTGCAGAACAACTCTGAAGAACCATCTGTTTGAGCAGTCAGCAGTTTGTTCACACACCAAGTAGGCTTCTAGGAAGACAGGCAGCACTTAAAGTAGAAGGCCTTAGCCAGCAAAAAGTAGTACTAGACAACAGAGTATAACTCCTGGAGCGATCAGGAGTCCTCTCCTTCATGGAGCAATCAGGAGTCCTCCCCCTCCTGGAGCGATCTGGAGTCCCCTACCTGCTGGAGAGATCAGGAGTCCTCTCCTTCCTGGAGCGATCAGGAGTCCTCTACCTGCTGGAGATCTCAGGAGTCCTCTCCTTCTGGAGCGATCAGGAGTCCTCTTCCTCCTGAAGCGATCGGGAGTCCTCTACCTGCTGGAGCGATCAGGAGTCCTTCCCCTCCTGGAGATCTCAGGAGTCCTCTTCCTCCTGGAGCGATCAAGAGTCCTCTACCTGCTGGAGCGATCAGGAGTCCTCCCCCTCCTGGAGCGATCAGGAGTCCTCACCCTCTCTCCGATCAGGAGTCCTCTACCTGCTGGAGCGATCAGGAGTCCTCTTCCTGCTGGAGCAATGAGGAGTCCTCTTCCTCCTGGAGCGATCAGGAGTCCTCTTCCTGCTGGAGCGATCAGGAGTCCTCTTCCTGCTGGAGCGATCAGGAGACCTCCCCCTCCTGGAGCGATCAGGAGTCCTCTCTCTCCTTGAGCGATCAGGAGTCCTCTAGCTATAGAAGGAAGCTATCTGCAGACTGAAGAACAACATTCCTATTGGTTTGAGTCATATTGACAAAGGGTAACTGTAATTTTAACTGCAATGACTGGAGGCCTGGGATAATAAAACAAGATGAAAGTCTCAACATAACAGAGACCTCTCTCTCTCCCCCTCACACACACACACACACACACACACACACACACACACACACACACACACACACACACACACACACACACACACACACACACACACACACACACACACACACACACACACACACACACACACACAAACCATAACAGAGACCTCTCTCTCACAACACACTCTCTCTCCTCTTTTCGAAATCTATATATAGTATACTTACTTTATTTTGTATATTTCCTATATATAGTATACTTTGTTGTGTATTTCATATTTCTTATTCTTATTTCTCATGTTTTTTTTTCTAGTACTACATTGTTTTTGATTCTTGCTTTGTTGGGTGTTCAGTTTGCAAGAGAGGCATTTCACTGTATTTGTACACGTGACATAAAGACTTTCAACTTCACACAAACACACTGCCAATAAGCTTGGGAAGCCCTCGCCCTCCTCCACCCCTCAGTAAAAACCACCATGTCACATAGCGACAGGTAGCTGACCTTTTCTGAGGCGGCAGCAAATTGACAGTGGCATGGTGGTATTTGACCCACAAGAGTAATCCCTGTCTTAACCGGTTAGGGGGAAGCTATATGGAATTGTTTTAAGAATGTCATACCAATTATCATTTTGCCGGTTAGGGGGAAGCTATACGGAATTGTTTTAAGAATGTCATACCAATGATCATTTTGCCGGTTAGGGGGAAGCTACATGGAATTGTTTTAAGAATGTCATACCAATGATCATTTTGCAATTTGATTTGAAATGTTAAGACCCTTTTAAGTGTCCCCAATCAGCCCAAACAAACACATGGAATAACATGTTTATTACATGGAAAAACAGTCCCAAAATAAAATCTAAATGAAGTGTCTGTCCTATATCTGAGAAATATAAGAGAGATCAGGAAACATATATATCTATTTTTATTTTCTTTAACATGTATTTAACCCTTTATGTTTTGGCACTAAACAGTCTCCATATATACTACCATGATGTTTTTCAACCTCCAGACGAGTCTTGTGAGGCCTGAGGGTGTCCTAAAACCAAACAACCGACATGTTCCTGAGTGTCTCACCTTTACACATATTAGTGTGTCGCCCAAACTATTCGGACGCTACAGACAGAAGTTGGCAGATGGGCGGTACCGACTTCAGACGAGTCTCTAGACACTTGTGGAGGCGGGAGGTACCGACTTCAGACGAGTCTCTAGACACTTGTGGAGGTGGGAGGTACCGACTTCAGACGAGTCTCTAGACACTTGTGGAGGTGGGAGGTACCGACTTCAGACGAGTCTCCAGACACTTGTGGAGGTGGGCGGTACCGACTTCAGACGAGTCTCTGGACACTTGTGGAGGTGGGCGGTACCGACTTCAGACGAGTCTCCGGACACTTGTGGAGGTGGGCGGTACCGACTTCAGACGAGTCACCAGACACTTGTAGAGGTGGGCGGTACCGACTTCAGACGAGTCTCCAGACACTTGTGGAGGTGGGCGGTACCGACTTCAGACGAGTCTCTAGACACTTGTGGAGGTGGGAGGTACCGACTTCAGACGAGTCTCCAGACACTTGTGGAGGTGGGAGGTACCGACTTCAGACGAGTCTCCAGACACTTGTGGAGGTGGGAGGTACCGACTTCAGACGAGTCTCCAGACACTTGTGGAGGTGGGCGGTACCGACTTCAGACGAGTCTCCAGACACTTGTGGAGGTGGGAGGTACCGACTTCAGACGAGTCTCCAGACACTTGTGGAGGTGGGCGGTACCGACTTCAGACGAGTCTCCAGACACTTGTGGAGGTGGGCGGTACCGACTTCAGACGAGTCTCCAGACACTTGTGGAGGTGGGCGGTACCGACTTCAGACGAGTCTCCAGACACTTGTGGAGGTGGGCGGTACCGACTTCAGACGAGTCTCCAGACACTTGTAGAGGTGGGCGGTACCGACTTCAGACGAGTCACCAGACACTTGTAGAGGTGGGAGGTACCGACTTCAGACGAGTCACCAGACACTTGTGGAGGTGGGCAGTACCGACATCAGACGAGTCTCCAGACACTTGTGGAGGTCGTGGAACAAAACATCAGAGAACACCATCATGTTCGTGACAGTCTCATCTTACCATAGAGAGGGTTTGTAAAGCCAAAACCATTTAGACGCTACAGACAATTTTAGGACGATTTTTCCGTCCCATTTTTCTGACAAACCTGTCACCGCAGACGTGGAAGTTTTACGAAGTCAGATGTGGTGAATTGAGAGGCATCCAATGTTTTTAAAAAAAACAAATAAAAAAAACAATATCTCTAGCTTAAACTTACGGATGTTGATGGGGATGTTTTTTATGATGCGGGGGAGTGGACGTTGACCTTAGAGGGGTCCTTTTTGGAATCCGAGTTCTGATCGAAAGTGGCATGGTGGTATTTAACAGAACAGGGGGAGGTGTCAGGGACGACCTTCTAGATATCATACACAGACAGACACACAACCACACACACTTACAAACACAAGTGCACGCACACACACACACACACACACACACACACACACACACACACACACACACACACACACACACACACACACACACACACACACACACACACACACACACACACACACACACACACACACACACACACACACATGTTATATAACATGTTATAAGCCTAATATCACTGTGTTTGTGGGGAATTTGATTAGCCTATTTCATATTTCAACTTTAATCCATTTTAAGCAGGA
>NC_068430.1:2656419-2723919 GCF_023373465.1 Oncorhynchus keta | reverse complement strand
TTAATAATGGAACACTGGTCAGTTTAATAATGGAACACTGGTCAGTTTAATAATGGAACACTGGTCAGTTTAATAATGGAACACTGGTCAGTTTAATAATGGAACACTGGTCAGTTTAATAATGGAACACTGGTCAGTTTAATAATGGAACACTGGTCAGTTTAATAATGGAACACTGGTCAGTTTAATAATAGAACACTGGTCAGTTTAATAATGGAACACTGGTCAGTTTAATAATAGAACACTGGTCAGTTTAATAATGGAACACTGGCTACTTTAATAATGGAACACTGGTCAGTTTAATAATGGAACACTGGTCAGTTTAATAATGGAACACTGGTCAGTTTAATAATAGAACACTGGTCAGTTTAATAATGGAACACTGGTCAGTTTAATAATGGAACACTGGTCAGTTTAATAATGGAACACTGGTCAGTTTAATAATGGAACACTGGTCAGTTTAATAATGGAACACTGGTCAGTTTAATAATGGAACACTGGTCAGTTTAATAATGGAACACTGGCCAGTTTAATAATGGAACACTGGTCAGTTTAATAATAGAACACCGGTCAGTTTTATAATAGAACACTGGTCAGTTTAATAATGGAACACTGGTCAGTTTAATAATGGAACACTGGTCAGTTTAATAATGGAACACTGGTCAGTTTAATAATAGAACACTGGTCAGGTTAGTAAAATGTTCACATACTGTTTTCCCCATTTCATATCTATATACTGTATTCTGGTCAAAACCTGTCCTATTCATCTAATGCTCTATATACACTATGTAAATGTAGGCCAGTCTGTAGTTTAATCTCTAAACAGATCATCAGACTTCATCGCCAGGAAATATCTACAACTGATTACAATTAAAGAATTATCAGCTTCCTTCAGAGACATCACAAGGTTGAGAAATAACATTACAAGAGATATAAATCACACATTTATTAAAAGTAAGATTGCATGTCTTTAGGCTATAGTCTCTTGTGACAGAGTGTTAAACGCAGAGATTTTGCATCCGAGTCCCGAGATTACTCAGGCTGTGATCTAACCACATGTTTAAAATTGCGTTGTGTGATTGACTCACAGCGAGTTGAACTGTCAAACAGTTCTACGATTGACTTTGATTCGATGAGATGATTCAAGTGTCAACAACACTAAACTTAACTGCAGTTTAATTCAAGGACGCATTTAATCCAATTAAATCATCACTTAATCTGATTGGCTGTGTCAAATGGGATACGACAACACTTAATCTGATTGGCTGTGTCAAATGGGATGCGACAACACTTAATCTGATTGGCTGTGTCAAATGGGATACGACAACACTTAATCTGATTGGCTGTGTCAAATGGGATGCGACAACACTTAATCTGATTGGCTGTGTCAAATGGGATGCGACAACACTTAATCTGATTGGCTGATCAAATGGGGACAACACTTAATCTGATTGGCTGTGTCAAATGGGATGCGACAACACTTAATCTGATTGGCTGTGTCAAATGGGATGCGACAACACTTAATCTGATTGGCTGTGTCAAATGGGATGCGACAACACTTAATCTGATTGGCTGTGTCAAATGGGATGCGACAACACTTAATCTGATTGGCTGTGTCAAATGGGATGCGACAACACTTAATCTGATTGGCTGTGTCAAATGGGATGCGACAACACTTAATCTGATTGGCTGTGTCAAATGGGATGCGACAACACTTAATCTGATTGGCTGTGTCAAATGGGATGCGACAACACTTAATCTGATTGGCTGTGTCAAATGGGATGCGACAACACTTAATCTGATTGGCTGTGTCAAATGGGATGCGACAACACAAAAGCTAATCAAAGTTTCCATTCCTCTCCTAATCGGGAGTAAATATTATATATTATATTATTATAGTAAAGTGGGACTGACAACATACATTTGATTTCAAAAAGAGAAAGAGGTTAGAGAATTCATTCCTTTCAACCAAAAATCATTAGAATTGCACTTCTATAGTGTCTTACATCAGTGCCACTTTACATGATATTGGATAATTAATCGTGTGAATATGACTTTGGACATCAAACTAAGCTATAACGAAATTCTCCCTCAAACCGACTGAGTCAAAGCTATAACGAAATTCTCCCTCAACCCGACTGAGTCAAAGCTATAAAGAAATTCTCCCTCAAACCGACTGAGTCAAAGCTATAAAGAAATTCTCCCTCAAACCGACTGAGTCAAAGCTATGAAGAACCTCTCCCTCAAACCGACTGAGTCAGAGCTATGAAGATCCTCTCCCTCAAACCGACTGAGTCAAAGCTATGAAGAACCTTTCCTTCAAACAGGCCCAAGTTCCCAACCCCTAGTCCACCAACCATCCAAGACCCCCCACAGTTCCTGAGAGCTGACCCTCAACCATCCAAAACCTCTCCCTCCATAAGCCCCCCCATCCCCCAACGCACCAACAACCAACAAAATTAACAAAAGAGAAAAAACTAAATAAAACAGAAAGCAACAAACAACAACGCAAAAAAACAAAAGACATCGAGGAAAACTGAATACTTTTCAGTGCATGTGAATGTCCTTGTACTAGTTTTTTTATTTGTTTTTTATTTTACCTTTATTTAACTAGGCAAGTCAATTAAGAACAAATCCTTATTTTCAATGACGGCCTGGGAACAGTGGGTTAACTGCCTGTTCAGGGGCAGAACGACAGATTTGTACCTTGTCAGCTCGGGGGTTTGAACTTGCAACCTTCCCGGTTACTAGTCCAACACTCTAACCACTAGGCTACCCTGCCGCCCCAAGTGCGTTTGAATGTGAGTGTGTGTTTATATATGTGTACATGAGTACAATCACCTGTGCGGCATCATTCTCAGGCAAACAGGCATTGGATGTAAACAGAGTTGCCCCTTAGTGTCTTTCAAACATATTTTCGGGTAGGTTTATTTTGACTTTATTTTTTACTTTTATTTTCGACTTTCACCCAGCAACTCCACTTCTACTTGTCTCCGGTTCCACATCCCCGGTTGGTTGACTCTTGAGGTTCCTTGGGCCTCCCCCGCACTAGGTAAATCGTCTTTTAGTTTTAAATTCTTGTTAATCTAACTGTACTGTCTAATTTACATTTAATTTAGTTATTACAGTGAAAGAATGCCACGCTATTGTTTGAGGAGAGTGCACAGTTATGAACTTGAAAATGTATTAATAAACCAATTAGGCACATTTGGGTAGTCTTGATACAACATTATGAAGAGAAATACAATGATTCATTGGATCAGTCAAAAACTTTGCACGTACACTGCTGCCATCTAGTGGCCGAAATCTAAATTGCGCCTAACCTGAATTAGTACATTGTGGCCTTTCTCTGGCACTTCAAAGATGACAAATGCATGTTTTTTCCGTTGTATTATCTTTTACCAGATCTAATGTGTTTTATTCTCCTGCATTCCTTTCACATTTCCATCAACTTCAAAGTGTTTCCTTATAAATGGTACCAATAATATGCATATCCTTGCTTCAAGTCCTGAGCTACAGACAGTTAGATTCGGGTATATAATTTTAAGCGAAAATGTGACTGATCCTTAAGAGGTTTTAAAGCACCTCATTGCGGGAACCAACTACACAATACATTACAACTGGATGTTCTGGTGCTACACCATAAAACATGTTTGTTGGGGACATTTTTATTGAGGAGTGTAATTGTTTTTCATTCATATTTGTGTTGTGCTAGTATTTTACTGGTTTTTATATCGTATTTGATTAGCAATTTCGCTAGTTTTGTCTCATGAAATCGTGTCTGAACGACTCCCCCTTGTGAAAAAGAATCCTGGTCTAAGTGGGGACTTCCTGCTTACAAGTAGAGATCAATTATAATTGTTGGTGCCAGTGGTGGTAGTCTAAGTCCTTTTTATACTGTAATGCAGTTGATTGGTGATGATGACATTAACATGTGTTGAGGTTGACATCCATACAAACATTACACTCAGATTTTTTTTTTTACCTCAACATAAGTGTGAAATAAACATATAAACAATAGCCTAGATATAGGCACGTTTTGCCTGGGGGGAAATGGGGACATTCAGGATCTTTCCCCAAGGGATCTTTCCCCCGACACGTTTGCATGGCATTTTCCTTGTTTTGGCCGAGTTCGATTGATCTCTTTAACACATGTATAGAATTGCACTTCTATGTCATCCTACATCAGACTTTAGTCCCACTTTACATCTGTTCTATATCTGTTCTCTCTCTGTTCTCTCTCTCTCTGTTCTAAATCTGTTCTCTCTCTCTGTTCTCTCTCTTTATGTTCTATATCTGTTCTCTCTCTGTTCTCTCTCTCTATGTTCTATATCTGTTCTCTTTCTCTGCTCTCTCTCTCTCTGTTCTAAATCTGTTCTCTCCCTGTTCTCTCTCTCTCTATGTTCTATATCTGTTCTCTCTCTGTGTTTTATATCTGTTCTCTCTCTCTGTGTTCTAAATCTGTTCTCTCTCTCTATGTTCTATATCTGTTCTCTCTCTCTGTGTTCTAAATCTGTTCTCTCTCTCTATGTTCTATATCTGTTCTCTCTCTCTCTCTCTATGTTCTATATCTGTTCTCTCTCTGTTCTCTCTCTCTATGTTCTATATCTGTTCTCTCTCTCTCTCTATGTTCTATATCTGTTCTCTCTCTGTTCTCTCTCTCTATGTTCTATATCTGTTCTCTCTCTCTCTCTCTCTATGTTCTATATCTGTTCTCTCTCTGTTCTAAATATGTTCTCTCTCTCTATGTTCTATATCTGTTCTCTCTCTCTGTTCTCTCTCTTTATGTTCTATATCTGTTCTCTCTCTGTTCTCTCTCTCTATGTTCTATATCTGTTCTCTTTCTCTGCTCTCTCTCTCTCTGTTCTAAATCTGTTCTCTCCCTGTTCTCTCTCTCTCTATGTTCTATATCTGTTCTCTCTCTGTGTTTTATATCTGTTCTCTCTCTCTGTGTTCTAAATCTGTTCTCTCTCTCTATGTTCTATATCTGTTCTCTCTCTCTGTGTTCTAAATCTGTTCTCTCTCTCTATGTTCTATATCTGTTCTCTCTCTCTCTCTATGTTCTATATCTGTTCTCTCTCTGTTCTCTCTCTCTCTATGTTCTATATCTGTTCTCTCTCTCTCTCTCTCTATGTTCTATATCTGTTCTCTCTCTCTCTGTTCTAAATCTGTTCTCTCTCTCTATGTTCTAAATCTGTTCTCTCTCTCTATGTTCTATATCTGTTCTCTCTCTCTCTCTATGTTCTATATCTGTTCTCTCTCTCTATGTTCTATATCTGTTCTCTCTCTCTCTTTTCTAAATCTGTTCTCTCTCTCTATGTTCTAAATCTGTTCTCTCTCTCTATGTTCTATATCTGTTCTCTCTCTGTTCTCTCTCTCTATGTTCTATATCTGTTCTCTATCTCTGTTCTCTATCTCTGTTCTCTCTCTCTGTTCTCTCGCCCTTCAAAACATAATGTGACACAGAGATTCAGAGGAAGGGAAACATGCCAATGCCTTCTCCTGAGATGTCAAACTGTGTACTGTCCTGGTGTAAATGCATCCTAATGTCAGCCTGCTATTCTACACTATCCTATAGTACTATACTATACTAAACTATACCAACCTATACTATGGTACACTATACTGTAGTACCATACTATACTATAATATAGTACTATAATATACCACACTATACTATAATACACTATAATATAGCACTATAGTACTATTTCACACTATACTACACTATACTATGCTACACTAAATCATTGTACTATACTATACACCACTACCATATGCTATGATACACTATACTACAATGCACTATACTATAGTACTATGTATCCTAATGGCTGCCTACTATGCTACACTATACTGTAGTACTATACTACACTGTACTACACTACCGTATACAACAGTGCTATGATACACCATACTCCGCCACACTATACTGTAGTACTATACTACACTGTACTACACTACTATATACTATAGTACTATGATACCCTATGCTATACCACACTATACTGTAGTACTATACTACACTGTACTACACTACTATATACTATAGTACTATGATACCCTATGCTATACCACACTTTACTGCACTCCTATACTACACTACTATATACTACAGTACTATGATACCCTATACTATACCACACTTTACTGTAGTACTATGATACACTACTATACACTAGAGTGCTATGATACACCATACTACGCTACACTATACTATAGTACTATACTACACTATACTACACTGCTATATACAACCGTGCTATGCTACAGTATGCTAAACTATACTATAGTACCATGTATCCTAATAGCAACCTACTATGCTACACTATACTATAGCAGTATACTACACTATACCATACAACGCTATACTACACTATACTACACTATACTATGCTACACTATTCTATAGTACTATGCTACATTATACTACACTACTATGTACTACAGTGCTATGATACACTATACTATGCTACATTATACTACAGTACTATGTGTCCTGATGTCAGCCTACTATGCCTACTATGCCTACTATGCCACACTATACTATACTATTATACTATACTAAGCTACACTATACTGTAGTAGTATACTATACTAAGTCACACTATACTATAGTAGTATACTATACTAAGCTACACTATACTATAGTAGTATACTATACTAAGCTACACTATACTATAGTATTATACTATACTAAGCAACACTATACCATAGTAGTATACTATACTAAGCTGCACTATACTATAGTAGTATACTATACTAAGCTACACTATAATATAGTAGTATACTATACTAAGCTACACTATACTATAGTATTATACTATACTAAGCTACGCTATACTATAGTAGTATACTATACTAAGCTGCACTATACTATAGTAGTATACTATACTAAGCTACACTATACTACAGTACTATGTATCCTAATGTGGTAGATGGGTAAACAACAAAGCAGATATTGAACACCCCTTTATTAATTACACTTTGGATGGTGGATCAATACACCCAGTCACAACAAAAATACAGGTGTCCTTCCTAACTCAGTTGCTGGAGAGGAAAGAAACCACTCAGGTATTTCACCAGGAGGCCATGTCAAAACTTTTAACGAAAGAATGGTCAAAATAGCATAATTGAATCATGTGACTAATCAAGTTACCAAGCATTTCATGTTCTGTTTACACCTCTTACTGTATACGCCACTTACTGTAAACACCTCTTACTGTTGACACCTCTTACTGTAAACACCTCTTACTGTATACACTTCTTACTGTATACACCTCTTACTGTTGACACCTCTTACTGTATACACCTCTTACTGTATACATTTCTTACTGTTGACACCTCTTACTGTATACATTTCTTACTGTTGACACCTCTTACTGTTGACACCTCTTACTGTATACGCCTCTTACTGTAAACACCTCTTACTGTTGACACCTCTTACTGTTGACACCTCTTACTGTATACGCCTCTTACTGTAACGGTCCTTCTGTAGCTCAGTTGGTAGAGCATGGCGCTTGTAACGCCAGGGTAGTGGGTTCAATCCCCGGGACCACCCATACGTAGAATGTATGCACACATGACTGTAAGTCGCTTTGGATAAAAGCGTCAGCTAAATGGCATATATTACTGTAAACACCTCTTACTGTTGACACCTCTTACTGTATACACCTCTTACTGTATACACCTCTTACTGTAAACACCTCTTACTGTATACACCTCTTACTGTATACACCTCTTACTGTTGACACCTCTTACTGTAAACACCTCTTACTGTTGACACCTCTTACTGTTGACACCTCTTACTGTATACACCTCTTACTGTATACACCTCTTACTGTTGACACCTCTTACTGTAAACACCTCTTACTGTTGACACCTCTTACTGTTGACACCTCTTACTGTATACACCTCTTACTGTAAACACCTCTTACTGTATACACCTCTTACTGTATACACCTCTTACTGTTGACACCTCTTACTGTAAACACCTCTTACTGTTGACACCTCTTACTGTTGACACCTCTTACTGTATACACCTCTTACTGTAAACACCTCTTACTGTAAACACCTCTTACTGTTGACACCTATTGCACAAATGAGAGAGAGAGCGAGAGACTATGACATCACCCTTTCTCATTCCCAGCAGTGTCTAGTCTGAGAACTAATAAATTAGTCCTGACATTGGCCGTCACTGCTATATCAGTTAGTGTCAGGTAGGTCATCACTACTACATCAGGCAGAGTGTCAGGTAGGTCATCACTACTACATCAGGCAGAGTGTGAGGTAGGTCATCACAGCTACATCAAGCAGAGTGTGAGGTAGGTCATCACTACTACATCAGGCAGAGTGTGAGGCCATTGATCTGACAATACCAATAACACACACAGTAAATGACTATTCATGGTGATGTGTCACCGGCCTCTCAAGTGGAGTTCCTAACATACACACACATAATACACACACCAGGGTTTACAATATTTGCCGGGTTTATAAACGAAAAATAAAATAAACGAAAAGCCAACAAACCAAATTGTAGGGCTGCCAAATTGTCAAGGGGCAGCCCTGCTGCTGAGGAGAGAGCAGACTATAAGAAAAGCCTGCAAGGCAGGCCAGACTGCCACCATTGGAGTCACATTTTCAGACCCTTTGACTTGGCTGTGAGAGTAAAAACATCCATTGGTCACATCTGTGCGCGCTGAACATTCCTTTGCCTCACCCAAAATGTCCTATTTTTTTAGAAGGCTAAAACTATGATTGGTCAAACAGTACATTATCCTCATGATTCCTGTAATGAAAGTGTCTGCCTGACTGCCCTGTTTCTCTAGGGTCTGCTTCTGGGGCTTGCCCCTGACCCTGTACCTGTTTATCTAGGGTCGGCTTCTGGGGCCTGTCTCTGCTCCTGTACCTGTTTCTCTAGGGTCTGCTTCTGGGGCCTGTCTCTCCTCCTGTACCTGTTTCTCTAGGGTCTGCTTCTGGGGCCTGTCTCTGCTCCTGTACCTGTTTCTCTAGGGTCTGCTGCTGAGGCCTGTCTCTCCTCCTGTACCTGTTTCTCTAGGGTCTGCTGCTGGGGCCTGTCTCTGCTCCTGTACCTGTTTCTCTAGGGTCTGCTGCTGAGGCCTGTCTCTCCTCCTGTACCTGTTTCTCTAGGGTCTGCTGCTGAGGCCTGCCTCTCCTCCTGTACCTGTTTCTCTAGGGCCTGCTGCTGGGGCCTGTCTCTCCTCCTGTACCAGTTTCTCTAGGGTCTGCTGCTGGGGCCTGTCTCTGCTCCTGTACCTGTTTCTCTAGGGTCTGCTGCTGGGGCCTGTCTCTCCTCCTGTACCTGTTTCTCTAGGGTCTGCCTCTGGGGCCTGTCTCTCCTCCTGTACCTGTTTCTCTAGGGCCTGCTGCTGGGGCCTGTCTCTGCTCCTGTACCTGTTTCTCTAGGGCCTGCTGCTGGGGCCTGTCTCTCCTCCTGTACCTGTTTCTCTAGGGCCTGCTGCTGAGGCCTGTCTCTCCTCCTGTACCTGTTTCTCTAGGGTCTGCTGCTGGGGCCTGTCTCTCCTCCTGTACCTGTTTCTCTAGGGTCTGCTGCTGGGGCCTGTCTCTCCTCCTGTACCTGTTTCTCTAGGGTCTGCTGCTGGGGCCTGTCTCTGCTCCTGTACCTGTTTCTCTAGGGTCTGCTGCTGGGGCCTGTCTCTGCTCCTGTACCTGTTTCTCTGGGACATGCTGCTGGGGCCTGTCTCTGCTCCTGTACCTGTTTCTCTAGGGTCTGCTTCTGGGGCCTGTCTCTCCTCCTGTACCTGTTTCTCTGGGACATGCTGCTGGGGCCTCCCTCTCCTCCTGTACCTGTTTCTCTGGGACATGCTGCTGAGGCCTGCCTCTACACCTGTACCTGTTTCTCTAGGGTCTGCGTCTGTGTCCAGTCACTCTCTCTTTCCTTTCATGGGGGAAAAAATTATCCGGGAGAAAGAAAGGTGTTCTGATTGTGCAACATTTTGAAATCCAATTGCTGGGAAAACAAAGCAATCCTGCTGTTGCAGATGGATGTTCTCAGTTTTCTGTAGGGATACTTTCATTTTTAAATGTTATCAATTATGACCTTAATAGCAACTATTTAGCAAAGATATTTGATATGGCATTGAGATACGGAGCACGAAATTGGCCATGGAGAGTGCAATAGCCTCATTTTAATTTTTTTATTTATTTATCCTTTATTTTACCAGGTAAATTGACTGAGAACATGTTCTCATTTGCAGCAACGACCTGGGGAATAGTTACAGGAGAGAGGAGGGGGATGAATGAGCCAATTGTAAACTGGGGATTATTAGGTGACCGTGATGGTTTGAGGGCCAGATTGGGAATTTAGCCAGGACACTGGGGTTAACACCCCTACTCTTACGATAAGTGTCATGGGATCTTAAAGGACCTCAGGGAGTCAGGACACCCGTTTAGCGTCCCATCTGAAAGATAGCACCCTACACAGGGCAGTGTCCCCAATCGCTGCCCTGGGGCATTGGGATATTTTTTTAGACCAGAGGAAATAGTGCCTCCTACTGGCCCTCCAACACCACTTCCAACACAATCTGGTGTCCCATCCAGGGACTGACCAGGATCAACCCTACTTAGCTTCAGAAGCAAGCCAGCAGTGGGATGCAGGCTGGTATGCTGCTGGCAACTCATAAATGTCATTGGATGACAGGCTACAATATTAAATGTACTGTTAGATTAGTATATGGCTAATATGAGTGGGTACTTTAGAGTTAGTGATCTAGCTAATAGGTTTTGAGTTTCCACTTCCTCAGGTGGTGAATTAGCCCGAATATAGGGTATTCAGAAAGTATTCAGACACCTTGACTTTGACAGTGTCCTCCATCATTCTTAAAGGGATTTAGTGTGGAACCACCAAGAGTGTTCCTAGAGTTGGCCGCCCGGCCAACCTGAGCAATCAGGGCAGAAGGGCCTCGGTCAGGGAGGTGGCCAAGAACCCGATGGTAACTCTGACAAAGCTCCAGAGATCCTATGTGGAGATGGGAGAACCTTCCAGCATTCCACCAATCAGGCCTTATGTTAGAGTGGCCAGACGGAAGCCACTCCCCAGTAAAAAGGCACATGACAGCCCACTTGGAGTTCGCCAAAAGGCACCTAAAGACACAGACCATGAGAAACAACATTCTCTGGTCTGATGAAACCAAGATTGAACTCTTTGGCCTAAATGCCAAGCATTACGTCTTGAGTAAACCTGGCACAATAACTACGGTGAAGCATGGTGGTGGCAGCATCATGCCGTGGAATGTTTTTCAGCAGCAGGGACTGGGAGACTATTCAGGATTGAGTGAAAGATGAACTGAGCAATGAACAGAGAGATCCTTGATGAAAAGCTGCTCCAGAGTGCTCAGGACCTCAGACTGGGGCAAAGGTTCACCTTCCAACAGGACAACAACCCTAAGCACACAGCCAAGACAACGCAAGACAATTTTGCCAACATGAAAGAGAGGATGGCATTGGTGTTCAACTAGTTTACAAGTATGGTGGCTAGGCACGCAGGCACGCACACGCACACACAGACATAAAATCAGTGTCATGGACCGTCACATGATATTTAGAAACATTGATTGGACTAAATTGTTTTTTTTTTGGTATCTCTATTAAACTAAGCACAGATAGGCTCATAGCTTTCATCTGTATTCACCTGGTCAGTCTATGTCATGGAGAGAGCAGGTGTTCATAATGTTCTGCGTACTCAGCGTATACCTTAGTTGATTTGATGATGTTTAAATGTTTCAGTGTAAATGGTGCTGGAATAAGGGGAGGCGGGGCTCCTGTTGTCTTGGTGTTGACTTGGCTGTATAACACAGTGGTCCTAAATCAGTAGAGTAGTTTAGTAAACTGTCAAAAAACATTCACTTGCTTGACCGTGCTGCAGGCGATATTACTGCCACTGTGGGACTGTTGTCTTTTTGTTGTCAAATCAAATTTATTTATATAGCCCTTCGTACATCAGCTGATATCTCAAAGTGCTGTACAGAAACCCAGCCTAAAACACCAAACAGCAAACAATGCAGGTGTAAAAGCACGGTGTCAAGGCAAGGCCTTAATGTATTTCACGGTGGCATATGAACCAATGGGTCAAAGAGCAAACAATGCAATTCTCACAACAGAGGGTTTAATATGGCTTTTTCTACTGGCTTGGCTTGGCTTCCTCAGTGATTTTACCCACGCGCCGCTTCTACTGTAATCAAAATGCAATCTATACGCACGTGCACCGGATTCAATGACAGAAAATATACTAAGAATGGTACTGTACTGTTCAGCAGTAGATATACTAAGAATGGTGCTGTACTGTTCAGCAGTAGATATACTAAGAATGGTACTGTACTGTTCAGCAGTAGATATACTAAGAATGGTACTGTACTGTTCAGCAGTAGATATACTAAGAATGGTGCTGTACTGTTCAGCAGTAGATATACTAAGAATGGTGCTGTACTGTTCAGCAGTAGATATACTAAGAATGGTGCTGTACTGTTCAGCAGTAGATATACTAAGAATGGTGCTGTACTGTTCAGCAGTAGATATACTAAGAATGGTGCTGTACTGTTCAGCAGTAGATATACTAAGAACGGTGCTGTACTGTTCAGCAGTAGATATACTAAGAATGGTGCTGTACTGTTCAGCAGTAGATGTACTAAGAATGGTGCTGTACTGTTCAGCAGTAGATATACTAAGAATGGTGCTGTACTGTTCAGCAGTAGATATACTAAGAATGGTGCTGTACTGTTCAGCAGTAGATATACTAAGAATGGTGCTGTACTGTTCAGCAGTAGATATACTAAGAACGGTGCTGTACTGTTCAGCAGTAGATATACTAAGAATGGTGCTGTACTGTTCAGCAGTAGATATACTAAGAATGGTGCTGTACTGTTCAGCAGTAGATATACTAAGAATGGTGCTGTACTGTTCAGCAGTAGATATACTAAGAATGGTACTGTACTGTTCAGCAGTAGATGTACTAAGAACGGTGCTGTACTGTTCAGCAGTAGATATACTAAGAATGGTGCTGTACTGTTCAGCAGTAGATATACTAAGAATGGTGCTGTACTGTTCAGCAGTAGATATACTAAGAACGGTGCTGTACTGTTCAGCAGTAGATATACTAAGAATGGTGCTGTACTGTTCAGCAGTAGATATACTAAGAATGGTGCTGTACTGTTCAGCAGTAGATATACTAAGAATGGTGCTGTACTGTTCAGCAGTAGATATACTAAGAATGGTGCTGTACTGTTCAGCAGTAGATATACTAAGAATGGTGCTGTACTGTTCAGCAGTAGATATACTAAGAATGGTGCTGTACTGTTCAGCAGTAGATATACTAAGAATGGTGCTGTACTGTTCAGCAGTAGATATACTAAGAATGGTGCTGTACTGTTCAGCAGTAGATATACTAAGAATGGTGCTGTACAGTTCAGCAGTAGATATACTAAGAATGGTGCTGTACTGTTCAGCAGTAGATATACTAAGAATGGTGCTGTACTGTTCAGCAGTAGATATACTAAGAATGGTGCTGTACTGTTCAGCAGTAGATATACTAAGAATGGTGCTGTACTGTTCAGCAGTAGATATACTAAGAATGGTGCTGTACTGTTCAGCAGTAGATATACTAAGAATGGTGCTGTACTGTTCAGCAGTAGATATACTAAGAATGGTACTGTACTGTTCAGCAGTAGATATACTAAGAATGGTGCTGTACTGTTCAGCAGTAGATATACTAAGAATGGTGCTGTACTGTTCAGCAGTAGATATACTAAGAATGGTGCTGTACTGTTCAGCAGTAGATATACTAAGAATGGTGCTGTACTGTTCAGCAGTAGATATACTAAGAATGGTGCTGTACTGTTCAGCAGTAGATATACTAAGAATGGTGCTGTACTGTTCAGCAGTAGATATACTAAGAATGGTGCTGTACTGTTCAGCAGTAGATATACTAAGAATGGTGCTGTACTGTTCAGCAGTAGATATACTAAGAATGGTGCTGTACTGTTCAGCAGTAGATATACTAAGAATGGTGCTGTACTGTTCAGCAGTAGATATACTAAGAATGGTGCTGTACTGTTCAGCAGTAGATATACTAAGAATGGTGCTGTACTGTTCAGCAGTAGATATACTAAGAATGGTGCTGTACTGTTCAGCAGTAGATATACTAAGAATGGTGCTGTACTGTTCAGCAGTAGATATACTAAGAATGGTGCTGTACTGTTCAGCAGTAGATATACTAAGAATGGTACTGTACTGTTCAGCAGTAGATATACTAAGAATGGTACTGTACTGTTCAGCAGTAGATATACTAAGAATGGTGCTGTACTGTTCAGCAGTAGATATACTAAGAATGGTGCTGTACTGTTCAGCAGTAGATATACTAAGAATGGTACTGTACTGTTCAGCAGTAGATATACTAAGAATGGTGCTGTACTGTTCAGCAGTAGATATACTAAGAATGGTGCTGTACTGTTCAGCAGTAGATATACTAAGAATGGCGCTGTACTGTTCAGCAGTAGATATACTAAGAATGGCGCTGTACTGTTCAGCAGTAGATATACTAAGAATGGCGCTGTACTGTTCAGCAGTAGATATACTAAGAATGGTGCTGTACTGTTCAGCAGTAGATATACTAAGAATGGTGCTGTACTGTTCAGCAGTAGATATACTAAGAATGGTGCTGTACTGTTCAGCAGTAGATATACTAAGAATGGTGCTGTACTGTTCAGCAGTAGATATACTAAGAATGGTGCTGTACTGTTCAGCAGTAGATATACTAAGAATGGTGCTGTACTGTTCAGCAGTAGATATACTAAGAATGGTGCTGTACTGTTCAGCAGTAGATATACTACTGAGCTATGTCAAGAATCCAGTATATAAATAAATACTGTATATGGTGTGTATAAACAGAGCAACTAAATACAATGGACACCAGTAGAAATGTTAGAATGGATTTACAATTACAATAAGAAGCATTCTAGATCTCCGTTTTACAAAACACAGCAAGATATTTATTTAGACATTTAGATATTTATTTATGCATTTCAGTCTTTCTTTCTGCGTGAGAGAGATGAGTTATTTGTACAGCTGCCCCCCTCTCCGTTCCCTGCCGGTCTGCTCCTCCCCCCTCGCCAGGCCCGTTGCCCTAGCGACTTCAGACTCCACACAGTAGCAGCATGTAGACAGGCATGCTGCTACTGAGCCAGTATTGTTCTTCCTTCAGACAAGCATCAAAACTGTGTTCATTTTCACTATGTTTCTTGGCTTGTGTAACAGAATAACTTTTACGTCCCCTCGCCCATACCCGGGCGCGAACCAGGGACCTTCTGCACACATCAACAGTCACCCTCGAAGCATCGTTACCCATCGCTCCACAAAAGCCGCGGCCAAGTGACGTAACCGATTGAAACGCTATTTAGCGCGCACCGCTAACTAAGCTAGCCGTTTCACATCCGTTACACCAGCACCACCGCTAACTAAGCTAGCCGTTTCACATCCGTTACACTTGTAAATGTCCAAACTCCCCAGAACAGCAATCCGGTAGCTCCTCCTATTATATGCTTTTGAGACCTGGATTGTCTTTGCAATTCCTTTATTTTCGTTTGCGCTTGTTAGCGTATTTAGCTAGCAGCCTTCATGGAAATTCGCTAATTGTGCTATTGTGCTAATGTTGTTAGCATTCTGGTAATAGGGCTTTTGGGTGGGTGTGTGTGGGGGAGGGTGCCCCCTTGTGTACTAAACCAGTAATACTGTAAATCCTGGGGTGTGGAAGGGAAAGGTAGACCGTATGAACGTCTGGATACAGTCGAACCATGTTGTTCATATTTTCCCTAGAAGCAATGGCTTGACTTACTTCTGATATTACCCTAACTAAATAAGGTTTGGTGTGGTATGGCTATTAGCCTGTTATACTGCAGCCTATGGTATAAAGTCAGCACGCACCGGCGCTCAAAACTGACTATTACAACACGCTACACACGCTACACACGCTATACACGCTATACATATACACACTATACACACTACACACACTACACACGCTATACACACTATACACACTATACACACTACACACACTACACACACTATACACACTATACACACTACACACACTACACACACGACACACACTACACACACTACACACGCAATACACGCTATACACGCTACACACACTACACACTCTACACACACTATACACACTATACACACTATACACGCTATACACTCTACACACACTACACACTCTACACACGCTATACACACTACACATGCTACACACGCTACACACACTATACACACTACACACGCTACACACGCTACACACGCTACACACGCTATACATGCTATACACACTACACACACTACACACACTACACACGCTATACACACCACACACACTACACACACTACACACACTACACATGCTACACAAGCTACACACGCTATACACACTACACACATTACACACACTACAGACACTATACACGCTACACACACTATACACACTATACACGCTATACACACTATACACACTACACACACTATACACACTATACACACTACACACTACACACACTATACACACTATACACACTACACACTACACACACTACACACACTATACACACTATACACACTATACACACTACATTTACATTTAAGTCATTTAGCACGCTATACACGCTATACACACTATACACACTATACACATTACACACACTATACACACTATACACACTACACACACTATACACACTATACACATTACACACGCTATACATGCTATACACGCTATACACACTATACACACTACACACGCTATACACACTACACACACTACACACAGTACACACTACACACATTACACACACCACACACACTACACACACTACACACGCTACACACGCTATACACACTATACACACTATACACACTATACACACTATACACACTATACACGCTACACACACTATACACACTATACACACGAAACACACTATACACACTACACACATTACACACACTATACACACTATACACACTATACACACTACACACACTACACACACTATACACACTACACACGCTACACACGCTATACACACTATACACACTACACACGCTACACACACTATACACACTATACACACTACACACACTATACACACTACACACGCTACACACGCTATACACACTATACACACTACACACGCTACACACACTATACACACTATACACACTACACACACTATACACACTACACACACTACACACACTATACACACTATACACACAGCATCCCTCAGCCTCTCTCTCTTTCTCTCCCAAAGTCTCTGAAGCAAAGGGGACAGTCAGGCGTAGACGGATACGCTTTCACTGCAGGGTGTTGCCTTTTCTCAGGGTAGGGCAGATATTGCTGCGTTGGCTCATCGCCACGAGACTCCAGGGTAGGGCAGATATTGCTGCGTTGGCTCATCGCCACGAGACTCCAGGGTAGGGCAGATATTGCTGCGTTGGCTCATCGCCACGAGACTCCAGGGTAGGGCAGATATTGCTGCGTTGGCTCATCGCCACGAGACTCCAGGGTAGGGCAGATATTGCTGCGTTGGCTCATAGCCACGAGACTCCAGGGTAGGGCAGATATTACTGCGTTGGCTCATAGCCACGAGACTCCAGGGTAGGGCAGATATTGCTGCGTTGGCTCATCGCCACGAGACTCCAGGGTAGGGCAGATATTGCTGCGTTGGCTCATCGCCACGAGACTCCAGGGTAGGGCAGATATTACTGCGTTGGCTCATCGCCACGAGACTCCAGGGTAGGGCAGATATTGCTGCGTGGGCTCATCGCCACGAGACTCCAGGGTAGGGCAGATATTGCTGCGTTGGCTCATAGCCACGAGACTCCAGGGTAGGGCAGATATTACTGCGTTGGCTCATAGCCACGAGACTCCAGGGTAGGGCAGATATTGCTGCGTTGGCTCATCGCCACGAGACTCCAGGGTAGGGCAGATATTACTGCGTTGGCTCATAGCCACGAGACTCCAGGGTAGGGCAGATATTGCTGCGTTGGCTCATCGCCACGAGACTCCAGGGTAGAGCAGATATTACTGCGTTGGCTCATAGCCACGAGACTCCAGGGTAGGGCAGATATTGCTGCGTTGGCTCATCGCCACGAGACTCCAGGGTAGGGCAGATATTGCTGCGTTGGCTCATAGCCACGAGACTCCTGGGTAGGGCAGATATTGCTGCATGGGCTCATAGCCACGAGACTCCAGGGTAGGGCAGATATTGCTGCGTTGGCTCACCGCCACGAGACTCCAGGGTAGGGCAGATATTGCTGCGTTGGCTCATCGCCATGAGACTCCAGGGTAGGGCAGATATTGCTGCGTTGGTTCATAGCCACGAGACTCCAGGGTAGGGCAGATATTGCTGCGTTGGCTCATCGCCACGAGACTCCAGGGTAGGGCAGATATTGCTGCGTTGGCTCATAGCCACGAGACTCCAGAGCTGAACGATTACATAGATAGATCTAAGAGGACACCAGCCAGGCTAAGCACCAGACTGGGAGGGATAATACAATGATTCCTTTTGGGGATGTGTCCTAAATGGCACCCTATTCCCTTTATAGTGCATTACTTTTGACCAGAGCCCTATGGGGCTGCACTATAAAGTAGGGCACTAGGAAGGGAATAGGGTGCCATTAAGGAAAACAGCCCTAACCGAGAAGGACTGAGTACTCTCCTCTCCATATTCTACATACATTCATTACAAGTCATTTACAGCCAATCCCCAGACGTAAGATAAAGCACTGATTGGTCAGGCTGGTCTGGTCTGCAGGTAAAGGTTATCCGGTGCCCGAGGCTCAGAGCCACTAAGGATATGGATGGGTGTGTGTGTGTGTGTGTGCTTTCTCCATGTTTATTTTGTGTGTGTGTGTGTGTGTGTGTGTGTGTGTGTGTGTGTGTGTGTGTGTGTGTGTGTGTGTGTGTGTGTGTGTGTGTGTGTGTGTGTGTGTGTGTGTGTGTGTGTGTGTGTGTGTGTGTGTGTGTGTGTGTGTGTGAACCATTCACCTTCTCCACTGTTGTTTGTGCTGAGGTCCAACAACAAGGAGAACACATCTGCTGGTATTACCCTAACCAGATGTTGTTTGTGCTGAGGTCCAACAGCAAGGAGAACACATCTGCTGGTATTACCCTAACCAGATGTTGTTTGTGCTGAGGTCCAACAGCAAGGAGAACACATCTGCTGGTATTACCCTAACCAGATGTTGTTTGTGCTGAGGTCCAACAGCAAGGGGAACACATCTGCTGGTATTACCCTAACCAGATGTTGTTTGTGCTGAGGTCCAACAGCAAGGGGAACACATCTGCTGGTATTACCCTAACCAGATGTTGTTTGTGCTGAGGTCCAACAGCAAGGAGAACACATCTGCTGGTATTACCCTAACCAGATGTTGTTTGTGCTGAGGTCCAACAGCAAGGAGAACACATCTGCTGGTATTACCCTAACCAGATGTTGTTTGTGCTGAGGTCCAACAGCAAGTAGAACACATCTGCTGGTATTACCCTAACCAGATGTTGTTTGTGCTGAGGTCCAACAGCAAGGGGAACACATCTGCTGGTATTACCCTAACCAGATGTTGTTTGTGCTGAGGTCCAACAGCAAGGGGAACACATCTGCTGGTATTACCCTAACCAGATGTTGTTTGTGCTGAGGTCCAACAGCAAGGAGAACACATCTGCTGGTATTACCCTAACCAGATGTTGTTTGTGCTGAGGTCCAACAGCAAGGGGAACACATCTGCTGGTATTACCCTAACCAGATGTTGTTTGTGCTGAGGTCCAACAGCAAGGAGAACACATCTGCTGGTATTACCCTAACCAGATGGACTGGCTTCTCACCTCAACACTTTAGTATGCATCGATATTTCTACTGCATATTCATGGTCGCTGACTCAAAAGGTCACAAGAAGAAATGTGTTATCGGCTGTGCACTAAATGCTACCCTCTTCCCTATATACTGCACCACCTTTTTTTTAGTCTCTGGTCAAAAGTAGTGTACTATATAGGGAATAGGGTGTCGGTTCGGGACGCAGTAGTCACTTTTCTGGCAGTGAATTAGTCATAAAAAAATACAATTTGGAGACAAATGCTTCAAGTACATAGAGTAGCTTTCAGAGTGTGATGTTCTGAACAACACATTGTTTTTGGAACAGAAAGGTTTACAGATGGAAGGTTAGGAGGTTCCTGCAGAAAGGTTTACAGATGGATTAGTTAGGGGGTTCCTACAGCAAGATTTACAGATGGATTAGTTAGGGGGTTCCTACAGATGGTTTACAGATGGTTTACAGATGGATTAGTTAGGGGGTTCCTACGGAAAGGTTTACAGATGGATTAGTTAGGGGGTTCCTACAGAAAGGTTTACAGATGGTTTACAGATGGATTAGTTAGGGGGTTCCTACGGAAAGGTTTACAGATGGATTAGTTAGGGGGTTCCTACAGAAAGGTTTACAGATGGTTTACAGATGGATTAGTTAGGGGGTTCCTACGGAAAGGTTTACAGATGGTTTACAGATTGATTAGTTAGGGGGTTCCTACGGAAAGGTTTACAGATGGATTAGTTTGGGGGTTCCTACGGAAAGGTTTACAGATGGATTAGTTAGGGGGTTCCTACAGCAAGATGTACAGATGGTTTACAGATGGTTTACAGATGGTTCACAGATGGTTTACAGATGGTCCAGAATGCTTTTACCGCACCATGTGCCTTTTACTTTCGGAGTTGCTTCCGTCTGGTGACTCTACCAGAAAGTGCTGCAGAGATGGTTGTCTTTCTGGAAGGTTCTCCCATCTCCACAGATGTCTTGGCTGTGTGCTTAGAGTCGTTGTCCTGTTGGAAGGTGAACCTTTGCCCCAGTCTGAGGTCCTGAGCGCTCTGGAGCAGCTTTTCATTAATGATCTCTCTGTTCTTTGCTCAGTTCATCTTTCACTCGATCCTGACTCGTCTCCCAGTCCCTGCCACTGAAAAACATCCCCACAGAATGATGGTCTAAGTCCTTTAGGTGCCTTTTGGAGAACTCCAAGTGGGCTGTCATGTGCCTTTTACTAAGGAGTGGCTTCCATCTGGCCACTCTACCATAAGGCTCGATTGGTGGAATGCTGGAAGGTTCTCTCATCTCCACAGAGAATCTCTGGAGCTTTGTCAGAGTTACCATTGGGTTCCTGGTCACCTCCCTGACCCTTCTCCCCCCATTGCTCAGTTTAGTCGTGCGGCCAGCTCTAGGAAGAGTCTTGGTGGTTTCAAACTTCTTCCATTTAAGAATGATGAAGGTCACTGTGTTCTTGTCTGCTCGCTAGATAAATTCCGGCTCGCTAGCATTTGCTGTAAAGTCACCAAATTAATGTGAAATAAAGTATGTAACTCAACAACTGTAAACGAATTTAAATGACAATAAAAAGTTAATTACATTAATTGTTTTCCGCTGTCCAGTGGAACCACAAGTGGTCAGTTGATTCGCGAACTCATCACATGATCAGCATCTCATCAGCAACACACAGAAAAACTACTTCCGGGTCACAGAATTTCTAAAATTGTCAAAATCAAAGTCCCCCCACCCCACGTAATATTAGAAAAGCGTCAATAAAATGTTGATTGATGAAATATGAAAAATAATTGTCTAAACATTATCAAAGATTCACATCTGTGTTAAATGTGAGGTCAGATTAATGCCCACAATGCAAATCACTGTTTACGGACATACACCTAGTTTCCTGAAACATATTTGGTTGTTTTTCTATAAAAAAAAAACGGGGAAAAACATCAACATTTGGAAAACATTTATGAACCCTTTATAAAGCGTGACATAAAGTTATAGATGATTTGTAACATGTTCACGTGGTGTTTACGAAGGCGTTATAAGCTGTACTTCATTTAACAGCAGGACAGAAAGTGAGTCATAGGTAGATAGTTAGAGCCGGGTTCCCAGACACAGATTCATCTTAGTGGCTAGACTATAATGAATGCCTAATGGAGATTCTCAATTGAAATTGCTGGCAGCTGCTTAGTGCAGGACGGGGCTAATTCAGTGTCCGGGAAGCAGCCCTAAAAGCATTATTCTAATACATTTACAGACTAAATAAATGAATGAATTAATGTTTCCCTATAACACCAGTGGATCGTTAGGTCCTAGTATAGCATATAGACATGGAATGGTTTTCGTCCCCTCCTCACACAGTACATGTATCCCACTACACACCTCCAACCACCTTCTGCTCTCTTCAGTCTTGTTGTCTATAGGGGTCAGAGTGTTTCTCTTCAGTCTTGTTGTCTATAGGGGTCAGAGTGTTTCTCTTCAGTCTTGTTGTCTATAGGGGTCAGAGTGTTTCTCTTCAGTCTTGCTGTCTATAGGGGTCATAGTGTTTCTCTTCAGTCTTGTTGTCTATAGGGGTCAGAGTGTTTCTCTTCAGTCTTGTTGTCTATAGGGGTCAGAGTGTTTCTCTTCAGTCTTGCTGTCTATAGGGGTCAGAGTGTTTTTCTTCAGTCTTGTTGTCTATAGGGGTCAGAGTGTTTCTCTTCAGTCTTGTTGTCTATAGGGGTCAGAGTGTTTCTCTTCAGTGTTGTTGTCTATAGGGGTCAGAGTGTTTCTCTTCAGTCTTGTTGTCTATAGGGGTCATAGTGTTTCTCTTCAGTCTTGTTGTCTATAGGGGTCAGAGTGTTTCTCTTCAGTCTTGTTGTCTATAGGGGTCAGAGTGTTTCTCTTCAGTCTTGCTGTCTATAGGGGTCAGAGTGTTTTCTTCAGTCTTGTTGTCTATAGGGGTCAGAGTGTTTCTCTTCAGTCTTGTTGTCTATAGGGGTCAGAGTGTTTCTCTTCAGTCTTGTTGTCTATAGGGGTCAGAGTGTTTCTCTTCAGTCTTGTTGTCTGTAGGGGTCAGAGTGTTTCTCTTCAGTGTTGTTGTCTACAGGGGTCAGAGTGTTTCTCTTCAGTCTTGTTGTCTACAGGGGTCAGAGTGTTTCTCTTCAGTCTTGTTGTCTATAGGGGTCAGAGTGTTTCTCTTCAGTGTTGTTGTCTATAGGGGTCAGAGTGTTTCTCTTCAGTCTTGTTGTCTATAGGGGTCAGAGTGTTTCTCTTCAGTGTTGTTGTCTATAGGGGTCAGAGTGTTTCTCTTCAGTCTTGTTGTCTATAGGGGTCAGAGTGTTTCTCTTCAGTCTTGTTGTCTATAGGGGTCAGAGTGTTTCTCTTCAGTCTTGCTGTCTATAGGGGTCAGAGTGTTTCTCTTCAGTCTTGTTGTCTATAGGGGTCAGAGTGTTTCTCTTCAGTCTTGTTGTCTATAGGGGTCAGAGTGTTTCTCTTCAGTCTTTTTGTCTATAGGGGTCAGAGTGTTTCTCTTCAGTCTTGTTGTCTATAGGGGTCAGAGTGTTTCTCTTCAGTCTTGCTGTCTATAGGGGTCAGAGTGTTTTTCTTCAGTCTTGTTGTCTATAGGGGTCAGAGTGTTTCTCTTCAGTCTTGTTGTCTATAGGGGTCAGAGTGTTTCTCTTCAGTCTTGCTGTCTATAGGGGTCAGAGTGTTTCTCTTCAGTCTTGTTGTCTATAGGGGTCAGAGTGTTTCTCTTCAGTCTTGTTGTCTATAGGGGTCAGAGTGTTTTTCTTCAGTCTTGTTGTCTATAGGGGTCAGAGTGTTTCTCTTCAGTCTTGTTGTCTATAGGGGTCAGAGTGTTTCTCTTCAGTCTTGTTGTCTGTAGGGGTCAGAGTGTTTCTCTTCAGTGTTGTTGTCTACAGGGGTCAGAGTGTTTCTCTTCAGTCTTGTTGTCTACAGGGGTCAGAGTGTTTCTCTTCAGTCTTGTTGTCTATAGGGGTCAGAGTGTTTCTCTTCAGTGTTGTTGTCTATAGGGGTCAGAGTGTTTCTCTTCAGTCTTGTTGTCTATAGGGGTCAGAGTGTTTCTCTTCAGTGTTGTTGTCTATAGGGGTCAGAGTGTTTCTCTTCAGTCTTGTTGTCTATAGGGGTCAGAGTGTTTCTCTTCAGTCTTGTTGTCTATAGGGGTCAGAGTGTTTCTCTTCAGTCTTGCTGTCTATAGGGGTCAGAGTGTTTCTCTTCAGTCTTGTTGTCTATAGGGGTCAGAGTGTTTCTCTTCAGTCTTGTTGTCTATAGGGGTCAGAGTGTTTCTCTTCAGTCTTTTTGTCTATAGGGGTCAGAGTGTTTCTCTTCAGTCTTGTTGTCTATAGGGGTCAGAGTGTTTCTCTTCAGTCTTGTTGTCTATAGGGGTCAGAGTGTTTCTCTTCAGTCTTGTTGTCTATAGGGGTCAGTGTTTCTCACCACATAGAGTATACATTACATACATGCATACATTAACAGCAATATCTACTGCCTCTTATACAGGTCTCCCATCCTCTCCTCTACTCCCTTCTCCCCTTCCTCTCCCCTCCTCTCCCTCCTCCTCTCACCTCCTCCTCTCCCTCTCATTATTCATGTTCTCTGCTCCCTCCCTCCCTCTCTCTCTCAGCTTGAGCTCTGGTTGAACGACAAGAGCTTAACGAAATAAGCATTGAATCTCAATGTCTCGAAATAAGCATTGAATCTCAAGGATGAATTTCGACTATACCAGCCAGAATATAGCATGAGCTTAAAGTATGGCTACTTGGTATGAACTTTGAACTCTTATTCACTAAAGAACTGTTACCCCCTCCACCTGCTAAACATGGGCTAGGAGAGGACGGACAGAGTATCCATTCTACCACGCTCCAGTTCACCACGAGACATTCTTCAGCGGACCAGAGATCCATGCTGGCCCACCCTGCCTTCTATCTCCCACCAACCTATTGAAGCGCAGCTCACAGTAAGTATTTATTTAATTTTCCTTTTTCAATTGGGCGGTTATTTAGAATGCATAAGATGCTGTATTTACGATAGAGACTTGGCTTCTCCCTTTGTTTCTCAAGTCTTCCCGCTCTTTCACTCAAACCCAACCCCCTTTCTTTGTGTAACCAGCCCTCATATCTGTTCTGTCCGCTAGGGACGTTTTCCTTTATGATATCATTTGTAATCAATGTATGATCCATTCTGTGTAGATTTAATTCTGTGTGGTTATTTAGGTATTTAGTAAATAAATCATTTAACCAAATATTGTATTGCAAGAATTTACAACTTTCAGATTAGGCTAAACAATGTGACGATTAAATATTGACTGCTCTTGATGTAAAGGATTACCAGGTCTTTAAGAGTTTTTTTGAGAAGATAAGCTCTATAAATATTATTTTGTGGTGCCCCGACTACCTAGTTAATTACATTTACATGATTAGCTTAATCACGTAATATTATTTACAGGGAAATGATTTTATAGAATAGCATGTAATATCAGTTAATCCGGCATAGCCAAAGACACGACACTGTGTTGGACAGGCTACGAGAGGTCTCCCTGTTGGTCACTGTGTTGGACAGGCTTTGAGAGGTCTCTCTTGTCTGTCACTGTGTTGGACAGGCTATGAGAGGTCTCCCTGTCTGTCACTGTGTTGGACAGGCTACGAGAGGTCTCTCTTGTCTGTCACTGTGTTGGACAGGCTACGAGAGGTCTCCCTGTCTGTCACTGTGTTGGACAGGCTACGAGAGGTCTCCCTGTCTGTCACTGTGTTGGACAGGCTACGAGAGGTCTCCCTGTCTGTCACTGTGTTGGACAGGCTACAAGAGGTCTCCCTGTCTGTCACTGAGTTGGACAGGCTACGAGAGGTCTCTCTTGTCTGTCACTGTGTTGGGCAGGCTATGAGAGGTCTCTCTTGTCTGTCACTGTGTTGGACAGGCTATGAGAGGTCTCCCTTGTCTGTCACTGAGTTGGACAGGCTACGAGAGGTCTCTCTTGTCTGTCACTGTGTTGGGCAGGCTACGAGAGGTCTCTCTTGTCTGTCACTGTGTTGGACAGGCTACAAGAGGTCTCCCTGTCTGTCACTGTGTTGGACAGGCTACGAGAGGTCTCTCTTGTCTGTCACTGTGTTGGACAGGCTACGAGAGGTCTCTCTTGCCTGTCACTGTGTTGGACAGGCTACGAGAGGTCTCACTTGTCTGTCACTGTGTTGGACAGGCTACGAGAGGTCTCTCTTGCCTGTCACTGTGTTGGACAGGCTACGAGAGGTCTCTCTTCTCTGTCACTGTGTTGGACAGGCTACGAGAGGTCTCACTTCTCTGTCACTGTGTTGGACAGGCTACGAGAGGTTTCTCTTCTCTGTTACTGTGTTGGACAGGCTACGAGAGGTCTCTCTTGTCTGTCACTGTGTTGGACAGGCTACGAGAGGTCTCACTTGTCTGTCACTGTGTTGGACAGGCTACGAGAGGTCTCTCTTGTCTGTCACTGTATTGGACAGGCTACGAGAGGTCTCTCTTCTCTGTCACTGTGTTGGACAGGCTACGAGAGGTCTCTCTTCTCTGTCACTGTGTTGGACAGGCTACGAGAGGTCTCTCTTGTCTGTCACTGTATTGGACAGGCTACGAGAGGTCTCTCTTCTCTGTCACTGTGTTGGACAGGCTACGAGAGGTCTCACTTGTCTGTCACTGTGTTGGACAGGCTACGAGAGGTCTCACTTGTCTGTCACTGTGTTGGACAGGCTACGAGAGGTCTCTCTTCTCTGTCACTGTGTTGGACAGGCTACGAGAGGTCTCACTTGTCTGTCACTGTGTTGGACAGGCTACGAGAGGTCTCTCTTGCCTGTCACTGTGTTGGACAGGCTACGAGAGGTCTCTCTTCTCTGTCACTGTGTTGGACAGGCTACGAGAGGTCTCTCTTGTCTGTCACTGTATTGGACAGGCTACGAGAGGTCTCTCTTCTCTGTCACTGTGTTGGACAGGCTACGAGAGGTCTCACTTGTCTGTCACTGTGTTGGACAGGCTACGAGAGGTCTCTCTTCTCTGTCACTGTGTTGGACAGGCTACGAGAGGTCTCTCTTCTCTGTCACTGTGTTGGACAGGCTACGAGAGGTCTCTCTTGTCTGTCACTGTGTTGGACAGGCTACGAGAGGTCTCACTTACATATTTAAAAAATGACTGTCAGGAATGTATGTGCATATTTCGTGTATATCCTTCTCAATACGGGACGCGACTGTGGATTGTTAACGATATGTACAAGATGGCAGTGCTGATATAAAAAAAACTACATAGAATGTGAGCAGTCCGTCAGTTGGTTATTCAATATTCAGGACATATGTTATTATCCTGATTCTGTATCTGTCCAGCTGTGATCTGCCAACGATGCCTCTCCACCCGACAAATTAAGTTAATTTTATGCACACTTCGACAATAATAAAGTCATGCTGTGCGTGAGGGCACCCCCCCCACCCCCACCGAACCAGTGATCTCGCGCCCCGAGGCTGACATCAGTAAGGTCTTTAATCAGGTCAACACTCACAAGGCCTCTCAGAACAGCAGGCAGGGCATATTCACAATCATTGTTTAACCTCTCCTTATTAATTGTCCCAGTCTGTAATCCCCACGTCTTAAATTGACCACCATTCATTCCTGCATTCATTCCTGTTCCCATGAACTCTAAGGCTTAATGCCACAATAATTACCGCCCTGTATCACTCACATCTGTCATCATGAAGTGCTTTGAGAGGCTGGTTATGGCTCACATCAACTCCATCATCCCAGACACCCTAGACCCACTCCAATTTGCATTACCGCCCCAACAGATCCACAGATGCCGCAATGTCAATTGCTCTCCACACTGCCCTCATCCGAGAGGAATACCTACAGTAGCTCTGAATCCGCGATATGACAGAGGTTGAAAAGCCATATAGCACTTAAGTGTTTTCAACAACAGCTTATAGTCAATAATATCAAAGGCTGCACTGAAATCTTGCAGTACATCTCCCACAATCTTCTTATTATCAATTTCTTTCAACCAATCAACAGTAATTTGTGTCAGTGCAGTACATGTTGAGTGCCTTTCTCTATAAGCATGCTGAAAGTCTGCTGTCAATTTGTTTGGTTATACCGTTTTCTAAGAGCTGGCAGCAAGCTGATTGGTCTGCTGTTAGAACAAGTAAAGGCCACTTTACCACTCGTGGGTAGCAGAATTATTTTGGCCTTCCCTCCAGGCCCGAGGACAAAGACTTTCCTCTAGGCTCAGATTAAAATTATGACAGATAGGAGTGGCTATAGAGTCAGTTACCATCCTCAGTAGCTTTCCATCTTGGTTGTCAATGCCAGGTTTGTCATTATTGATCGTTTACAATTTTCCCACCTCTCCCACACTAACTTTACAAAATTCAAACTTGCACTGCTTTTCTTTCATTTTTGTATTTTTTTTATGCATGAATACAATTGCTCACTGTTTGTCGTGGGCATTTCCTGCGTTTGCCCACTTTGCCAATGAAACAATCATTAAAAAAATTTAAAACATCGAATGGTTTTGTCATGAATGAGCCATCTGATTCGATGACAGATGGAGTTGAATTTTGTCTTTCTGCCCATAATTTCATTTTGAAGTACTTCAAAGTGCTTTTCCATCTTTATATCATTGACCTTGGCTTCACAATACAGTTTCTTCTTTCAGTTGAGTTTAGTCACATAATTACTCAATTTGCAGTAAGTCAGTCAGCCAGTCAGATGTGAAGCCAGTCTTATCAGCCACTTCCTTTTTGCCCCTCTTTCTTTCTCTTTCAACCAATACAGTTCTTCAATTCCTCATCGATCCATGGAGCCTTAACAGTTCTAACGGTCCGTTATTTTACAGGTTCATGTTGATCAATAATTGGAAGAAGCAATTTCATAAATTCATCAAGTGCAGCGTCTGGATGCTCCTCATTAATCACATCAGATCAAACAAATATTTTTAACATCATCCCCCTAAGAGTCACAGCAAAAAAAATGGTATGATTTCTTATACATTATTTTAGACCCAGCTGTTGTAACTTTGGCTTTCCTGGATATAGCCACTATAATTGTGATCACTGTTCCAATGGGTTCAGATACAGCTTTAGAACTAAGTTCTACAGTATTAGTAAACATGTGATCAATACATGTGGATGATCTTGTTCCTGTAGTGTTTGTAAACACCCTGGTAGGTTGATTAATAACCTGAACCAGATTGCAGACACTGGTTACAGTGAGAAGTTTCCTCTTGAGCAGTTAGCTTGATGAAAACCAGTCAATATTCAGGTCAACAAGAAAGTAGGCCTCTGTTTACATCACACACACTATCAAGCATTTCACACATATTATTTAGATACTGACTGTTAGCACTTGGTGGTCTCTAGCAACACCACAAAAGAAAAGGCTTTAGATGAAGGGCCAAGTGAACCTGCAACCACAACACTTCAATAACACTTGACATAAGATCTCCTCTAAGCATTACAGGGAAATGGCTCTGAATATATACAGTAACTCCTCCTCCATAAGATCTTCTCTAAGCATTACAGGGACATGGCTCTGAATATATACAGTAACTCCTCCTCCATAAGATCTTCTCTAAGTATTACAGGGATATGGCTCTGAATATATACAGTAACTCCTCCTCCATAAGATCTTCTCTAAGCATTACAGGGAAATGGCTCTGAATATATACAGTAACTCCACCCCCATAAGATCTTCTCTAAGCATTACAGGGATATGGTTCTGAATATATACAGTAACTCTCCTCCATAAGATCTTCTCTAAGCATTACAGGGACATGGCTCTGAATATATACAGTAACTCCTCCTCCATAATATCTTCTCTAAGCATTACAGGGACATGGCTCTGAATATATACAGTAACTCCTCCTCCATAAGATCTTCTCTAAGCATTACAGGGACATGGCTCTGAATATATACAGTAACTCCTCCTCCATAATATCTTCTCTAAGCATTACAGGGACATGGCTCTGAATATATACAGTAACTCCTCCTCCATAAGATCTCCTCTAAGCATTACAGGGACATGGCTCTGAATATATACAGTAACACCTCCCCCAATAACATTTCTGTCTCTTCTACACAGTAAAAACTGGAGAGTGTTTTTTCTGGAGTTAAAATTATTTTCCTCTCAAGTAGTGAAATTAAATCATTTTAGAGTGTAATTATTACCTGCGGCCGCTAGAGTGGGAGAAAAATAATACAGATTCAATTCTATTGGAGTTAAACAGCATGACCACGACCACTAATGTTGGTTAAATTTCAATTTTGCCGCCATTAACAGAAGTTCTTAATTTCTAAACATGAATTAGAAGTACAGGTAAATTCACAGTTAAATTTGTGTGCAAATTAAAACTGTTGAGCAACATTACAGCTAGCTGGCATTGTAGTGTAGGCTTACTGTTACTGCACGGTTTACATAGTCAGATGCTAATGTGAGCATCTAGCTAGAGCTAATTAACTAGCTAGCTACAGTAACATTAAACATTACAGCTAGCTGGCATTGTAGTGTAGGCTTACTGTTACTGCACGGTTTATATAGTCAGATGCTAATGTGAGCATCTAGCTAGAGCTAATTAACTAGCTAGCTACAGTAACATTAAACATTACAGCTAGCTGGCATTGTAGTGTAGGCTTACTGTTACTGCACGGTTTATATAGTCAGATGCTAATGTGAGCATCTAGCTAGAGCTAATTAACTAGCTAGCTACAGTAACATTAAACATTACAGCTAGCTGGCATTGTAGTGTAGGCTTACTGTTACTGCACGGTTTACATAGTCAGATGCTAATGTGAGCATCTAGCTAGAGCTAATTAACTAGCTAGCTACAGTAACATTAAACATTACAGCTAGCTGGCATTGTAGTGTAGGCTTACTGTTACTGCACGGTTTATATAGTCAGATGCTAATGTGAGCATCTAGCTAGAGCTAATTAACTAGCTAGCTACAGTAACATTAAACATTACAGCTAGCTGGCATTGTAGTGTAGGCTTACTGTTACTGCACGGTTTACATAGTCAGATGCTAATGTGAGCATCTAGCTAGAGCTAATTAACTAGCTTCAGTAACATTAAGTTATACCACTTTTAGTGGTTAATGGACAGTATGTACGCCCAGTGGATCGGTGCATCACCTGTTTGACATTTTCAAAAGAGCGGTATTAGTATTAGCTATTATCAGTAGCTGGCGGACTGTGTTTTACTCTGATAAGCGAGCTGTCAGCAGACAGTTAGCGGCAGTTGGTCTGTGCTACTTGTGTGTTTCACTCAAGTTTAGAGCTGTTAGACCATTTTTAACTGCTGTTTGGTCGGTAAGACACGTGCGTTTTACTCTGAAAAGAGAGCCCGTTAGTAGACAGTATTTAGCGCCAGGCAGGCAACACGTGTTTTACTGTAAACAGAGCACTGCTCTATTGTAATTATATTTGTGTTAATGCGATTTAAATTAACTTTTTCCTTTGTCATCAAGGATGCAGGAAGTACGGCGATTGTCAGAAGTACATTTGTTATGAGGGGCAACTGACCTTCAAATCCTTTTTGGATTGTGGTGAGTGAAAAGTTTCAAATTTCACACAATGTCCTACTTGTTGGGGCGGCAGGGTAGCCTAGTGTTTAGAGTGTAGAGGCGGCAGGGTAGCCTAGTAGCCTAGTGGTTAAGGTGTAGAGGCGGCAGGGTAGCCTAGTGGTTAGAGTGTAGAGGTGGCAGGGTAGCCTAGTGGTTAAGGTGTAGAGGCGGCAGGGTAGCCTAGTGGTTAGAGTGTTGGACTAGTAACTGAAAGGTTTCAAGTTCAAATCCCTGAGCTGATAAGGTACAAATCTGTCGTTCTGCCCCTGAACAGGCAGTTAACCCACTGTTCCTAGGCCATCATTGAAAATAAGAATTTGTTCTTAACTGACCTGCCTGTTTAAATAAATTGTCTTTGCCGATTATTAATGGTTTTAAAGAATAAGTGTTACTAAAATGTGTATGCCACTACAATCTCTGGTGTATTGATATAATACTCAGACTGCCGTTATAATAATTCAGTACGTGGCTGTAGTCGACAGGCTGTAGACTGCATATAATTGGAATTGACGTGGAAAGGAGCACTAAGTCAGTTTTGGGGTTACGATGTTCAGGTAAAGACGACCTCTTGATTTCTGTTTTCTGTTCTGGTTTTTCTCAAAAAAAATACACAGCATATTTAATCAATAAGGTTGTGCAATCTTATTTTGTCTTCACAGTTGCCAATAAATTTGACATTCCAACCTTGGACTTAAAAGTCTATGATGAATCAAAGACTGAAGTTGATGAGGAAGTTTATTCTAAAGAAACAATACCTTGGTGTGCTGGAGAATTCGTTTTCCCCAAGACCCAAATCCTGATGGTGAGTTGCTTATTAGCTTAGAACTTTACATTCATCCATACAGTCCTGGCTAGTCAGCCAGTCCTGGCTGTTCTGAATTTAAGTGAGACCAGCAGATATATTTCCTGATTTCTTTTCTCATTTTGATATTTTAAAGTGATCTTTGTTTCTGCGCTCACCTCTCCCACCCCTTTTAGAACGGTAGTGGGTCTAATCAATTCAAAATATAACATTTTTGCATTCCGCTTGTCATTAACAAAAGTCCTCTAATCATAATAATGGATGTTTACACCTAAATGTGTTATAATTACAGTGTTAATCACACCATGGCACCATTATCTTGCAGCAGAGTTCTGCTACAAGAAAGACAGCTGAGGATAATTGTCTCTCATGTCAGTACTGCACATTTCCAGTTTAAACAAACTTGAAGATACATTACATAAATGACATCAACTATTTCATTGCTGTTTTAAAAGTGTTAGTGTGTTCCTTTTTTAAATTACTCCAACTTAGATTATTGAAGACTTTCTGCAGAACAAACCTGGAGGAGAGAGAGGAGAGAGGAGAGAGAGGAGAGAGGAGAGAGGAGAGAGAGGAGAGAGAGGAGAGAGAGGAGAGGAGAGGAGAGAGGAGAGGAGAGGAGAGAGGAGAGAGAGGAGAGGAGAGGAGAGAGGAGAGAGGAGAGAGAGGAGAGAGAGGAGAGGGGAGAGAGGAGAGGGGAGAGAGGAGAGAGGAGAGAGGAGAGAGGGAGAGAGGAGGAGGAGAGAGGAGAGAGGAGGAGAGGAGGAGAGGAGAGAGGAGAGAGGAGGAGAGAGGAGGAGGAGAGAGGAGGAGAGAGGAGGAGAGGAGAGGAGAGGAGAGGAGAGGAGAGGAGAGAGGAGAGAGGAGAGAGGAGAGAGGGAGAGAGGAGAGGAGAGGAGAGGGAGAGGAGAGAGGAGAGAGGGAGAGAGGAGAGAGGAGAGAGGAGAGAGAGAGAGAGAGAGGAGAGGAGAGAGGAGAGAGGAGAGGAGAGAGGAGAGGATCATGAATGAGTATGTTCGGACAAAAAGCCTAACAGATAGAAGACGCGATATGGTGAAGATATTGGTTGCACAAATGACAAGTGAACATTGGCATATGTCATATACTCATTACATACCTTACCACCTGACACAATTTTTAGCATCAATACTTTTGTTTGGATCTCAGGTGCTTTCCACCTGGCTTCTCCGACAACGGTCAACAGCCCTGCACCCCTCACTGCAACTTGCCCAAGTCTCCCTCATTTCTCATTCAGCTAAATCCAGATCGCTGATGTTCTAAAAGAGGTGCAAAATCTGGACTCCTACAAATCAGCAGGGCTAGACAATCTGGACCCTCTCTTCCTAAAATGACACGCCAAAATTGTTGCAAACCCTATTACTAGCTTGGTCAACATCGCTTTCGTATCGTCTGAGAACCCCAAAGATTGGAAAGCTGCCGCAGTCATCCCCCTCTTCAAAGGGAGACACTCTAGACCCAAACTGCTACAGACCTAAATCTATCCTACCCTGCTTATCTAAGGTTTTCAAAAGCCAAGTTAACAAACAGATCACCAACCATTTCGAATCCCACCGTACCTTCTCCACTATGCATTCAGTTTTCCGAGCTGGTCACGGGTGCACCTCAGCCACGCTCAAGGTTCTAAACGACATCATAACCGCCATCTATAAGAGACATTACTGTGCAGCCGTATTCATCGACCTGGCCAAGGCTTTCGACTCTGTCAATCACCACATTCTTATTGGCAGACTCAACAGCCTTGGTTTCTCAAATGACTGCCTTGCCTGGTTCACCAACTACTTTTCTGACAGAGTTCAAATCGGAGGGCCTGTTGTCCGGACCTCTGGCAGTCTCTATGGGGGTGCCACAGGGCTACTCCTCGGGCCGGCTACTTTCTCTGTATACATCAATGATGTCGCACTTGCTGCTGGTGATTCTCTGATCCACCTCTACTCAGAGAAAAGAAGGGCAATTCTGTATACTTCTGGCCCTTCTTTGGACATTGTGTTAACCAACCTCCAGGCGAGCTTCAATGCCATACAACTCTCCTTCCGTGGCCTCCAACTGCTCTTAAAGGTCAGCAAAACTAAATGCATACTTTCAACCGATTGCTGCCCACACCTAACCATCCGTCCAGCATCACTACTCTGGACGGTTATGACTTAGGATATGTGGACAACTACAAATACCTAGGTGTCTGGTTACTGTAAACTCTCCTTCCAGACTCACATTAAGCATCTCCAATCCAAAATTAAATCTAGAACCGGCTTCCTATTTCACAACAAAGCATCCTTCACTCATGCTGCCAAACATACCCTCGTAAAACTGATCATCTTACTGATCCTTGACTTCGGCGATGTCATCTACAAAATAGCCTCCAACACTCTACTCAGCAGATTGGATGCAATCTATCACAGTGACATCCATTTTGTCACCAAAGCCCCATATATTACCCACCATTGCGACCTATATCCTCTCGTTGGCTGGCCCTAGCTTCATATTCTTTGCCAAACCCACTGGCTCCAGGTCATCTACAAGTCTCTACTAGGTAAAACCCGCCTTATCTCAGCTCAATGGTCACCATAGCAGCACTCACCTGCAACACGCGCTCCAGCAGGTATATTTCACTGGTCACCCCCAAAGCCAATTCCTCCTTTGGCCACCTTTCCTTCCAGTTCTCTGCTGCCAATGACAAGAATGAACTGCAAAAATCACTGAAGCTGGAGACTCCTCTCCCTCACTAGCTTTAAGCACCAGCTGTCAGAGCAGTTCACATATCACAGCAGCTGTACATAGCCCATGTGACTGTATGTTTGTTTATTCCATGTGTAACTCTGTGTTGTTGTTTGTGTCACACTGCTTTGCTTTATCTTGGCCAGGTCGCAGTAGTAAATGAGAACGTATTCTCAACTAGCCTACCCGGTTAAATAAAGGTGAAATAAATAAAAACAGTAAAGTATGTGTGTGTTCGTTAGAGGAATTCTAAATTCCTATATGTTTTGTAGCCAAAACCAAATTCACACTCTATCTAATTCATAACAAGTTGTAAATGTATCATTTTGCATGAAATAGATCGAGACCAGTCTTAAAAGTCAGGTAACAGCGTTTAATTCCAGAGAGTACTAACTCAAAATACAAAGAACATTACATTTTAAGGAGAGAACATAAAATGACGTCATCAGTTTCTCACACTCTCTCCGATCCACACAATAGCGGTGTCTTCAGGTCTGGAAATTGTCTTCTACTAAACAAACATTCCAATCTGTCTAAAAAGACATTTTCTCCTCCACTAATGGAACATCAAAGAACATTCTTATCTGTCTGAAAAGATATGCCATCCCTCACCCTTAAACCCGCAAGGTACAGACAATAAATTAGTTTTACTTACATTTTCAGTCCTAGTTTAACCAAGAACCCATACATTTCATACCATAACATAATAGTATTAAAATAAATGGTTCTAATTTAAATGTATACATAATTAATAATTTCAACCATAATTTCCTCCAACAGTGTTTCAAGGACAAGTCCTTCAAGGTGTGTTCAAGGTGTGTTAAAGAGGACTATGCCAAGGGCATCATTGCCTTGTTCCCATACCTGGCCAATCCTAGGAGCAAGTTTGGTTATGTATGAAAGTACATTAAAAACCTTTTTAACTCTCTCGTGTCACGCCCTGACCTTAGAGAGCTTTTTATGTCTCTATTTTGGTTTGGTCAGGGTGTGATTTGGGTGGGCATTCTATGTTCATTTTTCTATGTTTTTTTGGGGGGGCCGGGTATGGTTCTCAATCAGGAACTATCGTTGTATCTGATTGGGAACCACACTTAGGTAGCCTTTTCCCACCGGTGTTTTGTGGGTAGTTAATATAATAATATAATATATGCCATTTAGCGGACGCTTTTATCCAAAGCGACTTACAGTCATGTGTGCATACATTCTACGTATGGGTGATCCCGGGAATCGAACCCACTACCCTGGCGTTACAAGCGCCATGCTCTACCAACTGAGCCACAGAAGGACCATTATATGCGCAGTGTTGACCCTTCTTTTTCGAGACCTCTGCAATCCGTCCTGGCATGCTGTCAATGAACTTCTGGGCCACATCCTGACTGATGGCAGCCCCTTCTTACATAATCGATGCTTGGAGTTTGTCAGAATTTGTGGGGTTTTGTTTGTCCACCCGCCTCTTGAGGATTGCCCACAAATTCTCACTGGGGTTAAGGTCTGGGGGGTTTCATGGCCATGGAACCAAAACATCAATGTTTTGTTCCCCGAGCCACTTAGTTATCACTTTTGCCCCAGGCAAGGTGCTCCATCATGCTGGAAAAGGCATTGTTCGTCACCAAACTGTTCCTGGATGGTTGGGAGAAGTTGCTCTCTGAGGATGTGTTGGTACCATTCTTGGCTGTGTTCATGGCTGTGTTCTTAGGCAAAATTGTGAGTGAACCCACTCCCTTGGCTGAGAAGCAAAACCACACAGGAATGGTCGCAGGATGCTTTACTGTTGGCATGACACAGGACTGATGGTAGCGCTCACCTTGTCTTCTCCGGACAAGCTTTTTTCCGGATGCCCCAAACAATCAGAAAGGGGATTCATCAGAGAAAATGACTTAACCCCAGTCCTCAGCAGTCCAATCCCCGTACCTTTTGCAGAATATCAGTGTGGCCCTGATGTTTTTCCTGGAGAGAAGTGGCTTTTTTGCTGCCCTTCTTGACACCAGGCCATCCTCCAAAAGTATTCGCCTCACTGTGCGTGCAGATGCACTCACACCTGCCTGCTGCCATTCCTGAGCAAGCTCTGTACTGGTGGTGCCCCGATCCCGCAGCTGAATCAACTTTAGGAGACGGTCCTGGCGCTTGCTGGACTTTCTTGGGCGCCCTGAAGCCTTCTTCACAACAGTTGAACCGCTCTCCTTGAAGTTTTTGATAGGTGCAATCTTACTGGCAGAAATATCCTTGCCTGTGAAGCCCTTTTTGTGCAAAGCAATGATGACGGCACGTGTTTCCTTGCAGGTAACCATGGTTGACAGAGGAACAACAATGATTCCAAGCCCCCCCCCCTCCTTTTGAAGCTTCCAGTCTGTTATGCGATCTCAATCAGCATGACAGAGTGATCTCCAGCCTTGTCCTCGTCAACACTCACACCTGTTACCGAGAGAATCCCTGACATGACGTCAACTGGTCTTTTTGTAATAGGGCTGAAATGCACTGGAAATGTTTTGGAGGGGATCAGTTCATTTGCATGGCAAAGAGGGACTTTGCAATTCATCTGATCACTCTTCATACCATTCTGGAGTATATGCAACTTGCCATCATGCAAACTGAGGCAGCATGCTTTGAAAATTAATATTTGTGTCATTCTCAACTTTTGGCCACGACTGTATGTATTAAAGTGAACAGAGGCCAACATTTCATTTTCAGTCCACAATTTTATTTTTATCAGTATTTTGATGTATGTATTGCTAATGTCTTACATTTAAAAACCGTGCTTTTTAAAATATTTACTTCTGATTTATTGACTAAGTTTAGTTGTACAAAAAAATATTAATTATCCTTGACCGATAATATTCAATTCTAATATTGAGTGAATTGGCAGTAGAGTTGTTTCCATGTTAAGCTAAATAAGTAAGTCAATTACAGTTTGTGGAGTTACATATAAACACTGAATAGAGTAGAAATAACTCTGAAAATTGAACTCTGCAACAAGAGCACTTTTTACTCTATTTAGATTGGGAACAAATGTTATCTTTTGTAGAGTATAATTTTATTCAATTTGAGTCAAATTTACTCAGGTAAATTTAATGTGTATAAAATGCTATATCCTTGTATTGCTACTGATGTATCATCAAATCAATTATCTAAGTGAGTCTCACAAATGGCTAATATATGAATGGTACCTTATTTCAAAGGCTACATATTTTAATATGAGCTATTTTCAGCCCTTTCCTGGTTAGCTTATCAGAGAGAGATGTATTTAAAAGAGCAGACAAAGCAAGAGAGAAAAAAATACATTCAGCAGTCCATTAATCAATTGGTGTGTGTGTGTGTGTGTGTGTGTGTGTGTGTGTGTGTGTGTGTGTGTGTGTGTGTGTGTGTGTGTGTGTGCTGCGGCGTTGAGGCTACGAACCCATAGGCTTGGCTCTCTCATCCCTTCCAGGCTTCTGGGAGGGAGGGTGGACAATGTGTCTGTCGTAGCAGATGTACGCAATGTCCCCACTCGTTCTGACAGCTTTCATGGCTGGGATAAGTTCTTTCCTCTTCTGGCACACAGCTTTAGGATAGTCCTCATTAGTCCCCGGGGTATTTATCCCTGTGTTTCCTGTCTCTCTGTGCCAGTTCCTCTTTTTTTCCCCATTAGACCCCTGTGTATTTATCCCTGTGTTTCCTGTCTCTCTGTGCCAGTTCCTCTTGTTTTCCCCATTAGTCCCCAGTGTATTTATCCCTGTGTTTCCTGTCTCTCTGTGCCAGTTCCTCTTGTTTTCCCCATTAGTCCCCAGTGTATTTATCCCTGTGTTTCCTGTCTCTCTGTGCCAGTGTATTTATCCCTGTGTTTCCTGTCTCTCTGTGCCAGTTCGTCTTGTTTTCCCCATTAGTCCCCAGTGTATTTATCCCTGTGTTTCCTGTATCTCTGTGCCAGTTCGTCTTGTTTTCCCCATTAGTCCCCAGTGTATTTATCCCTGTGTTTCCTGTATCTCTGTGCCAGTTCCTCTTGTTTTCCCCATTAGTCCCCAGTGTATTTATCCCTGTGTTTCCTGTATCTCTGTGCCAGTTCCTCTTGTTTTCCCCATTAGTCCCCAGTGTATTTATCCCTGTGTTTCCTGTATCTCTGTGCCAGTTCCTCTTGTTTTCCCCATTAGTCCCCAGTGTATTTATCCCTGTGTTTCCTGTATCTCTGTGCCAGTTCGTCTTGTCTTGCCAAGTCAACCAGTGTTTCTCCTAGCTCCTATTTTTCCCAGTCTCTGTTTTTTCCTCCTGGTTTTGACCCTTGCCTGTCCTAACGCAGAATCCAGCTGCCTGAACACTCTGCCTGTCCTGACCTCGAGCCTGACTATCTCCTGGTACTGTTTGGCCTCTGACCTGGTTTATGAACTCTCACCTGTCCCTGACCTGCCTTTTGCCTACCCCTTTTTGGTGTAATAAATATCAGAGCTCAAGCATCTGCCTCCTGTGTCTGCATTTGGGTCTCGCCTTGTGCCCTTGTAGTTATTAGATTGGGAGGTTTGACTGATCAACAAGTCAGGTTATTGAGATCTTTGATTGATCAAGTCATGATGTTATATTGAGATCTTGGGAGGGAGGGAGGGGATTGGAGGCTGAGGACCCAAGTTGTCCTGATCTAACTCCTCAACCCAGCTAGGCCACTGCAGATCTCACTACGTAGTCACTTACATACATAGCAGAGAGAAATAAAGAACAGAGGCCCTCTAAAATTAACAACATTTTCTTTCTATACAGTACATATAATGTAAATATTTCACTCAATTTAATGTCTAATACTAATATATGGGAATTGATATGTAACTAAATGAAACGTTTTGAGGACAACATGTACAATTTAGCGAGAGAGATTCTAGTTGTATTAGTCATATGTGGGTCTTTCCAGAAACTAGGGTACCGCTGAGGATTTCCTACACTGGACAACTTGATAAGAGCTGTTAATAAGTCAGTGATAATAATCTGCAAAAAAAAAAAAGTGTAATGTCATTACAATCCGATATAAGGGGGGTCGTAGCTATATTCAATACAATTCACGAGTTGATTTAAAACGTGTGTTTAACCCTTTATCATGGTTGCTGTCTTGACAGATTAGTCCAAAATCATGTGGCGTTAAAACATAACTTTTCTGTCCTGGCATTTATGGCAGTATAAATTGTCATATAACAAAGTATATTAAGCATTAACCAGTTAAATTAGACATTGACCTGGAACCCTGTACGAATCCTGGATCTAGAGATCTCAGAAATGCGATGTAAATACCCAACATGTTGTGTCTCCTCGGTTAAAACCGTTTTCACTCACACAAATCCACAATTATAGTGTAAATGCGATTGAAAAATGGAATGCTTCTACCCGAAAGAGTCACCCTTCCTCGATACTTACAACCTAAATTGATAATGTCTTCAATAATTATGAATAATACTCCTTTGAATGCAGATTTGGTGTCGAGTTACGCTGTGATATTTTCACACATCATCGTCTAATCCAGGAATTTTCCCCGAATGACAACAGCTGTTGTGATCGAGGATGCTGCGAGGAATGTCTAGAATATTTTGGTGTCTCGTTAGTTACACCGGCGAAGACAGTTGTGCCTGGATCCACGTTGGATCTAATATCCCTAGTGAATTGATGTTGGTCATCTGTTGTCGTCTGCTTGATTTACAGCAGGGTGTCGTTAGATTTAACAGGAAAAGCATCAAGGTAATGAGTTCATGTTATCATATGTTTTTTTTTCCCCCTCGAATTGGACACCGAGTCTACTGTGCGCAATTGTGTAGGAAAGAGTAATTGCGCAACACCAAACACTATTTCTATGAACTACTCAAGATATAATCACAACCAATTATATAGCCTAGTGGACTAATTCATAAAATAACATGACAAATACGTTGTGTTTTTCCATGTTACACCTGCAATTGTAAACAATTACAAGGGACTTGAAGTAGCCTACTTGAACTTGAATTTTGAGATCAGAAAAGTACAAGTACATTTCCTCAATTTGGTACTTGAAAAGACTGTAATTATTGTAGCCATTTTATAAGTTATAAATATCCATGATTACATTTTTCTTGTAAGAGGCCACTTTCGTTTGTTTTCCACTGTTTCAATTGGATGGTGTTTGCGCTACTCTGTTGTGGTAAAATCACAGCCGGTTATTATGAGGACTGACAACAGCTAATGTTGTCTTCAACTTAGCTTTCTATAAAAACAGGAACCTGGTTATTGGTCACTTTCTCATTGTGAAAAACAGCCATGGTGAGATTAATGCTACCGCTATGCATGGCTTTATTATGTGTGCCTGAATCGGCCATATAGGCTAATGTTGGAACATTGCTGCTATAACAGCCTCCACTCTTCTGGGAAGGCTTTCCACTAGATGTAGGAACATTGCTGCTATAACAGCCTCTACTCTTCTGGGAAGGCTTTCCACTAGATGTTGGAACATTGCTGCTATAACAGCCTCTACTCTTCTGGGAAGTCTTTCCACTAGATGTTGGAACATTGCTGCTATAAAAGCCTCCACTCTTCTGGGAAGGCTTTCCACTAGATGTTGTAACATTGCTGCTATAACAGCCTCCACTCTTCTGGGAAGGATTTCCACTAGATGTTGTAACATTGCTGCTATAACAGCCTCCACTCTTCTGGGAAAGCTTCCCACTAGATGTTGGAACATTGCTGCTATAACAGCCTCCACTCTTCCGGGAAGGCTTTCCACTAGATGTTGGAACATTGCTGCTATAACAGCCTCCACTCTTCCGGGAAGGCTTTCCACTAGATGTTGGAACATTGCTGCTATAACAGCCTCCACTCTTCTGGGAAGGCTTTCCACTAGATGTGGGGACATTGCATTGCTGCTATAACAGCCTCCACTCTTCCGGGAAGGCTTTCCACTAGATGTTGGAACATTGCTGCTATAACAGCCTCCACTCTTCTGGGAAGGCTTTCCACTAGATGTTGGAACATTGCTGCTAAAACAGCCTCCACTCTTCTGGGAAGGCTTTCCACTAGATGTTGGAACATTGCTGCTATAACAGCCTCCACTCTTCTGGGAAGGCTTTCCACTAGATGTTGGAACATTGCTGCTATAACAACCTCCACTCTTCTGGGAAGGCTTTTCACTAGATGTTGGAACATTGCTGCTATAACAGCCTCCACTCTTCTGGGAAGGCTTTCCACTAGATGTTGGAACATTGCTGCTATAACAGCCTCCACTCTTCCGGGAAGGCTTTCCACTAGATGTTGGAACATTGCTGCTATAACAGCCTCCACTCTTCTGGGAAGGCTTTCCACTAGATGTTGGAACATTGCTGCTATAACAACCTCCACTCTTCTGGGAAGGCTTTCCACTAGATGTTGGAACATTGCTGCTATAACAGCCTCCACTCTTCCGGGAAGGCTTTCCACTAGATGTTGGAACATTGCTGCTATAACAGCCTCCACTCTTCCAGTAAGGCTTTCCACTAGATGTAGGAACATTGCTGCTATAACAGCCTCCACTCTTCTGGGAAGGCTTTCCACTAGATGTTGGAACATTGCTGCTATAACAGCCTCCACTCTTCTGGGAAGGCTTTCCACTAGATGTTGGAACATTGCTGCTATAACAGCCTCCACTCTTCTGGGAAGGCTTTCCACTAGATGTTGGAACATTGCTGCTATAACAGCCTCCACTCTTCCGGGAAGGCTTTCCACTAGATGTTGGAACATTGCTGCTATAACAGCCTCCACTCTTCTGGGAAGGCTTTCCACTAGATGTTGGAACATTGCTGCTATAACAGCCTCCACTCTTCTGGGAAGGCTTTTCACTAGATGTTGGAACATTGCTGCTATAACAGCCTCCACTCTTCTGGGAAGGCTTTCCACTAGATGTTGGAACATTGCTGCTATAACAGCCTCCACTCTTCCGGGAAGGCTTTCCACTAGATGTTGGGGCACATTGCTGCTATAACAGCCTCCACTCTTCTGGGAAGGCTTTCCACTAGATGTTGGAACATTGCTGCTATAACAGCCTCCACTCTTCTGGGAAGGCAAGGTAAAAATCTGTCGTTCTGCCCCTGAACAAGGCAGTTAACTGACTGTTCCTTGGCCGTCATTGTAAATAAGAATGTGTTCTTAACTGACTTGCCTCGTTAAATAAAGGTTATATTAAATATATATTTGGCCCTATATATATATATATATATATATATATAATTATATAAATTCTACAATTGTATAACATTTAGGTCCCTGAAAATTACAATGAAGTGCTTGAAAAAGTCCCTGAAAAGTCCTTGAATTTCATTTGCCAATCCCTTCATGAAGCTTAACAGATGGCCCAAGGCCTGTGTGGTTGTATAGATGGCGTTAAGGTATTTACTTTTATTCTTCTAAGTGCACTTTTTGTAACAGGAATAAAACAATCTGTTTCAAACCAGTTAGAGATGTTGATCCCCATGTCACACATTGGCCCCTTTATGTTTTAGAAAGACCCAAGTGACCTCAGTCGCTAAGCATTCATGAATTTAGAAAAAATGAACCGTTCCTATAATAAGGATTCACTATCTTTTCACATACAATTGAACACATAACCCAATTTGATACACCAGAAAGAATCAACTTAAAAATGGAGCAAATTGGAATGCTATCTTGCCCTAAAAAGAGAGTAGATAGTGTCAGAATACCTGACCACTGTGACTGACCCATGAAGCTCTCCCATAAGATTGGCTGGTGAGTAAAACCAGCCAATAGGGGACCATAAAGCTCTCCTAGAAGATTGGCCGGTGAGTAAAACCAGCCAATAGGGGACCATAAAGCTCTCCCAGAAGATTGGCCGGTGAGTAAAACCAGCCAATAGGGGACCATAAAGCTCTCCCAGAAGATTGGCCGGTGAGTAAAACCAGCCAATAGGGGACCATAAAGCTCTCCCAGAAGCTTGGCCGGTGAGTAAAACCAGCCAATAGGGGACCATAAAGCTCTCCCAGAAGCTTGGCCGGTGAGTAAAACCAGCCAATAGAGGACCATAAAGCTCTCCCAGAAGATTGGCCGGTGAGTAAAACCAGCCAATAGAGGACCATAAAGCTCTCCCAGAAGATTGGCCGGTGAGTAAAACCAGCCAATAGGGGACCATAAAGCTCTCCCAGAAGATTGGCCGGTGAGTAAAACCAGCCAATAGGGGACCATAAAGCTCTCCCAGAAGCTTGGCCGGTGAGTAAAACCAGCCAATACGGGACCATAAAGCTCTCCCAGAAGCTTGGATGGGGAGTACAACCAGCCAATAGGGGACCATAAAGCTCTCCCAGAAGATTGGCCGGTGAGTAAAACCAGCCAATAGGGGACCATAAAGCTCTCCCAGAAGATTGGATGGTGAGTAAAACCAGCCAATAGGGGACCATAAAGCTCTCCCAGAAGATTGGATGGTGAGTAAAACCAGCCAATAGGGGACCATAAAGCTCTCCCATAAGATTGGCCGGTGAGTAAAACCAGCCAATAGGGGACCATAAAGCAACTCCCAGAAGCTTGGCCGGTGAGTAAAACCAGCCAATAGGGGACCATAAAGCTCTCCCAGAAGCTTGGCCGGTGAGTAAAACCAGCCAATAGGGGACCATAAAGCTCTCCCAGAAGCTTGGCCGGTGAGTAAAACCAGCCAATAGGGGACCATAAAGCTCTCCCAGAAGCTTGGCCGGTGAGTAAAACCAGCCAATAGGGGACCATAAAGCTCTCCCAGAAGCTTGGCCGGTGAGTAAAACCAGCCAATAGGGGACCATAAAGCTCTCCCAGAAGCATGGCCGGTGAGTAAAACCAGTCAATAGGGGACCATAAAGCTCTCCCAGAAGCTTGGCCGGTGAGTAAAACCAGCCAATAGGGGACCATAAAGCTCTCCCAGAAGCTTGGCCGGTGAGTAAAACCAGCCAATAGGGGACCATAAAGCTCTCCCAGAAGCTTGGCCGGTGAGTAAAACCTGCCAATAGGGGACCATAAAGCTCTCCCAGAAGCTTGGCCGGTGAGTAAAACCAGCCAATAGGGGACCATAAAGCTCTCCCAGAAGCTTGGCCGGTGAGTAAAACCAGCCAATAGGGGACCATAAAGCTCTCCCAGAAGCTTGGCCGGTGAGTAAAACCAGCCAATAGGGGACCATAAAGCTCTCCCAGAAGCTTGGCCGGTGAGTAAAACCAGTCAATAGGGGACCATAAAGCTCTCCCAGAAGCTTGGCCGGTGAGTAAAACCAGCCAATAGGGGACCATAAAGCTCTCCCAGAAGCTTGGCCGGTGAGTAAAACCAGCCAATAGGGGACCATAAAGCTCTCCCAGAAGCTTGGCCGGTGAGTAAAACCTGCCAATAGGGGACCATAAAGCTCTCCCAGAAGCTTGGCCGGTGAGTAAAACCAGCCAATAGGGGACCATAAAGCTCTCCCAGAAGCTTGGCCGGTGAGTAAAACCTGCCAATAGGGGACCATAAAGCTCTCCCAGAAGCTTGGCCGGTGAGTAAAACCAGCCAATAGGGGACCATAAAGCTCTCCCAGAAGCTTGGCCGGTGAGTAAAACCAGCCAATAGGGGACCATAAAGCTCTCCCAGAAGCTTGGCCGGTGAGTAAAACCAGCCAATAGGGGACCATAAAGCTCTCCCAGAAGCTTGGCCGGTGAGTAAAACCAGTCAATAGGGGACCATAAAGCTCTCCCAGAAGCTTGGCCGGTGAGTAAAACCAGCCAATAGGGGACCATAAAGCTCTCCCAGAAGCTTGGCCGGTGAGTAAAACCAGCCAATAGGGGACCATAAAGCTCTCCCAGAAGCTTGGCCGGTGAGTAAAACCTGCCAATAGGGGACCATAAAGCTCTCCCAGAAGCTTGGCCGGTGAGTAAAACCAGCCAATAGGGGACCATAAAGCTCTCCCAGAAGCTTGGCCGGTGAGTAAAACCAGCCAATAGGGGACCATAAAGCTCTCCCAGAAGCTTGGCCGGTGAGTAAAACCAGCCAATAGGGGACCTTAAAGCTCTCCCAGAAGCTTGGCCGGTGAGTAAAACCTGCACATTCAGACTAACAAAAGGTTGAAAAAGACGTTGCGGAAAGCTTACTTCATTTCATTGCATCGGGGATAGCTAATACAGATGTATTGGCTTTGCAGCGTTCTTCAGTGACTGACCCAAAATTAAGAACAGTCTTTTGACTTATGTACAGACTCAGTGAGCATAGCCTTGCTATAGACAGACCTGGCTCTCAAGAGAAGACAGGATATATGCCCACTGTCTAGAAAATGAGGTGGAAACTGAGCTGCACTTCCTAACCGCCTGACAAATTGTTATGACCACATTAGAGGCACATATTTCCCACAGATCACACAGATCCACAAAGCATTTGAAATCAAATCAAACACTGATTAACTCCATTATCTATTAGGTGAAATACTGATTAACTCCATTATCTATTAGGTGAAATACCACAGTGTGACATCACAGCAGCACGATTCGTGACCTGCTGCCACAAGAAAAGAGCAAACCAGTGAAGAACAAACACCTTTGTAAATACAACCCATATTTATGTTCATTTATTTTTTAATATTTGCACATTGTTACAACACTGTACATGTCCATAATATAGCATGTGAAATGTCTCTATTACCTTGGAACTTCTGTCAGTGTAATGTTTACTATTCATTTCTGATTGTTTATTTCACTTTTGTTTATTATTTATTTCCCTTGCTTTGGCAATGTAAACATATGCATCCCATGCCAATAAAGGCCTTTGAATTTAATTGAGAGAGAGAAAGGGGGAGAGAAAGAGAGAGAGTGAGAGAACGAGCAAGAGAGATAGAGTGAGAGAAAGAGCAAGAGAGAGAGAGAGAGAGAGAGAGAGAGAGAGAGAGAGGGGAGAGAGAGAGAGGGCGAGAGAGCAGCGAAAGCGCGCGAGAGAGAGTGAGCGGGTGATAGGGAAGGAGGCGCCATATGAGGCTGAGGGAGAGAGCAGTCAAACTTCACAGTGAATGGGGTGGAAAGCGGGAGGGACAGACTCAAACGCAGGGAGGATTAAATGAGAGAGCGAGAGAGAGAGAGAGAGAGAGTGAAAGACGGCAAGAGAGAGAGAGAGAGAGAGAGAGAGAGAGAGAGAGAGAGAGAGAGAGAGAGAGAGAGAGAGAGAGAGTAGCGGTGGGACCAGAAGAAGCTCCACACACGACACAACGCAGAGCAGCCACACAGAGACGAAGTCACAACCCTCCAGTCTTCTCACTGGGTACTACAGCAACCTGTCCTATCATAGATGTTTCACTGGATACTACAGACAACCTGTCCTATCATAGATGCTTCACTGGATACTACAGCATATCATCATCCTAAACTGTAGCATACTACAGACGACCTGAGCAGAGGAAAATACTCAACTAGTTTTACAACTTTCCTTTTGGACACCGGTGTCTCAGATGAAACCCTGACGATGGACTCGATTATTAATTAAGTTTATTCCCACAGAGTGTGCGGCTTATATTTTCTAAAGACTCCTCCCTGTGTGATCGGACGAGAAGACGGGAGGACGGAAGATTCTGGAGGTTTTGGTTGGAGGTTACTTGCCTACTATCAAGGAGAATGAGTCTTTTTTCTATAACGGATACTGGGCTCCTGTTTCTATAAATAATATTGGGCTTCGTTTCGATAAATCATCCGTCAGCTCAAGGAGAGAGAAGATTGTTTTGTATTGACCAAGAGAGAGAGGGGTGAGTGAAACCTGAACTGCCTGTCTGTGCAGCTGGCTGTATGAATGTGTTAAGTGGGCTGGACAGAATGGTGACTTTTTTTTTCCAAACCCATCCCTCGCTCTCTCTGTGCCCGTACTATCAGTCGCAGGCAGCTGGGTTAGTGACTCGTCTGACTGGATAAAAGGACATTAGATTATAACGTAAAGAAACAGGAGAGGAGACAGCAGTGGACTACGGCTTCCCCAGACATGGTGGTGACATCAAAACAGGTGTTACATTTTTCAGAAAAAGAAAAAAAAAGCTAAGATGAACTGTATCGGACAATAAGTTGACTCTTTAAAGCTGATTTCTTCAGCTCACAAGAGAACTACAACTGTCAATTTCCGTGGACCGTAAAGATAATAAATGGACAATAAAGTATTCTTCTTCTAAACGGAGAAAGAACTACAACGGAATTGCTTGTCTTTAAAGCTTACCAAGGACCATTAAGAGAGAGGACTCCAGTAGGACTCCAGCAGGACTCCAGTAGGACTCCAGTAGGACTCCAGCAGGACTCCAGTAGGACTCCAGTAGGACTCTAGCAGGACTCCAGTAGGACTCCAGTAGGACTCCAGCAGGACTCCAGTAGGACTCCAGTAGGACTCCAGTAGGACTCCAGCAGGACTCCAGTAGGACTCCAGCAGGACTCCAGTAGGACTCCAGTAGGACTCCAGCAGGACTCCAGCAGGACTCCAGTAGGACTCCAGCAGGACTCCAGTAGGACTCCAGTAGGACTCCAGCAGGACTCCAGTAGGACTCCAGTAGGACTCCAGCAGGACTCCAGTAGGACTCCAGTAGGACTCCAGCAGGACTCCAGTAGGACTCCAGCAGGACTCCAGTAGGACTCCAGTAGGACTCCAGTAGGACTCTAGCAGCCTTTCCACATGTTTTTATTATAGCTCTGAAGAGAGAGGAAGTCGTCAGACCAGCGTACAGTTTAAACAGGTTGTCTGACAGCAAAAGTTCCAGGAGTGGATTTAATGAGACACTGACATGATATTTATGGACTTTGAGTAGGTGAGGAGTATAAACTTAATCCACTTTCGGCTATCACTGAGCTGTGATGCAGAAGTACATTAACCCTAATCCACTTTCAGCTATCACTGAGCTGTGATGCAGATGTACAGTACATCCCCAGAGCCAAATAATGATCATGGGCTTTTCGTCAGGGATCATTGTATTCCCCTCATCTTTCAGTCACATGAAATTAACAAACCCAACCAGGGCAGGGACTGAGTGACCTTTGAGGCCCAAACCCAACCAGGGCAGGGACTGAGTGACCTTCGAGGCCCAAACCCAACCAGGGCAGGGACTGAGTGACCTTTGATGCCCAAACCCAACCAGGGCAGGGACTGAGTGACCTTTGATGCCCAAACCCAACCAGGGCAGGGACTGAGTGACCTTTGATGCCCAAACCCAACCAGGGCAGGGACTGAGTGACCTTTGAGGCCCAAACCCAACCAGGGCAGGGACTGAGTAACCTTTGAGGCCCAAACCCAACCAGGGCAGGGACTGAATGACCTTTGAGGCCCAAACCCAACCAGGGCAGGGACTGAGTGACCTTTGTGGCCCAGACCCAACCAGGGCAGGGACTGAATGACCTTTGAGGCCCAAACCCAACCAGGGCAGGGACTGAGTGACCTTTGATGCCCAAACCCAACCAGGGCAGGGACTGAGTGACCTTTGAGGCCCAAACCCAACCAGGGCAGGGACTGAGTGACCTTTGAGGCCCAAACCCAACCAGGGCAGGGACTGAGTGACCTTTGATGCCCAAACCCAACCAGGGCAGGAACTGAGTGACCTTTGAGGCCCAAACCCAACCAGTGCAGGGACTGAGTGATCTTTGAGGCCCAAACCCAACCAGGGCAGGGACTGAGTAACCTTTGAGGCCCAAACCCAACCAGGGCAGGGACTGAATGACCTTTGAGGCCCAGACCCAACCAGGGCAGGGACTGAGTGACCTTTGAGGCCCAGACCCAACCAGGGCAGGGACTGAGTGACCTTTGAGGCCCAGACCCAACCAGGGCAGGGACTGAGTGACCTTTGAGGCCCAGACCCAACCAGGGCAGGGACTGAGTGACCTTTGAGGCCCAGACCCAACCAGGGCAGGGACTGAGTGACCTTTGAGGCCCAGACCCAACCAGGGCAGGGACTGAATGACCTTTGTGGCCCAGACCCAACCAGGGCAGGGACTGAGTGACCTTTGTGGCCCAGACCCAACCAGGGCAGGGACTGAGTGACCTTTGTGGCCCAGACCCAACCAGGGCAGGGACTGAGTGACCTTTGAGGCCCAGACCCAACCAGGGCAGGGACTGAGTGACCTTTGAGGCCCAGACCCAACCAGGGCAGGGACTGAGTGACCTTTGAGGCCCAGACCCAACCAGGGCAGGGACTGAGTGACCTTTGAGGCCCAAACCCAACCAGGGCAGGGACTGAATGACCTTCGTGGCCCAAACCCAACCAGGGCAGGGACTGAATGACCTTCGAGGCCCAAACCCAACCAGGGCAGGGACTGAGTGACCTTTGTGGCCCAGACCCAACCAGGGCAGGGACTGAGTGACCTTTGAGGCCCAGACCCAACCAGGGCAGGGACTGAGTGACCTTTGAGGCCCAGACCCAACCAGGGCAGGGACTGAGTGACCTTTGAGGCCCAAACCCAACCAGGGCAGGGACTGAGTGACCTTTGAGGCCCAGACCCAATCAGGGCAGGGACTGAGTGACCTTTGAGGCCCAGACCCAATCAGGGCAGGGACTGAGTGACCTTTGATGCTATTGAACTAGTTATTCTCTCCTCTCTGTTTTTCCGGCCAAGTGGAAAGGCAGGTCGTTCTGGCAGTTGTCAATCTACGGCTGAAGCTGCTATATTCCCCAACCAATCCAAGCTCCTGTTGAGACAGAAACAGTACAGCAACTCCCAACTACACTCCCATTTGGAAACAGAGAGGAAGACAGAGAGAGACAGAGAGAGAGAGAAAGCACTAACCAAACTCCTATTGAGACAGAGAGACTTTACACTCACCAAAACAGAGACCGTGCACCAAACCAAGCCCCACGGACGGACGTACAGATTCCACGCCTGGTGACACTCTGGCCACTCTCCCTTCCCATCGGCGCCATGTTCTGGTCTCAGGGTGTAGCTGCCCCTTTGGTGCTGGTGTTGAACCCTCTCCTCCTAGTGTTGCTGCTGCAACAGCAGGTAACTGAGGCTGAGGTCTGGGCTGAGGATGAGGTCTGGGCTGAGGCCGAGATAGGGGCTGATGCTGGGGTCGGAGCAGAGGCCGGGGTTGGGGTTGGGGTCTGGGTTGATGCTGGAGTTGGGGCTGAGGCCAAGGTCGGGGATGAGGCTGGGGTCAGGGGTGAGGCTGGGGTCAGGGGTAAGGCTGGGGTCAGGGGTAAGGTTGAGGTCGGGGCTGAGGCTGTGACTGAGGATGGGGTCGGGGCTGATTCTGGGGTCGGTGCTTGGGTCAGGGCTAAGGCTGAGGTTGGGGCTGTGGCTGTGACTGAGGCTGGGGTCAGGGCTAAGGCTAATGTCAAGGCTGAGGCTGGGGTTGGGGCTGAGGCTGTGACTGAGGCTGGGGTTGGGACTGAGGTCGGGGCTGATTCTGGGGTCGGTGCTTGGGTCAGGGCTAAGGCTGAGGTCAGGGCTGGGGTTGGGGCTGAGACTGTGACTGAGGTCGGGGTTGAGGCCGGACCTGGGGCTGAGGCCGTACCTGGGGCTGAGGCTGGGGCTGAGGCCAGTTTCGGAGCTTGTTTGGCTGGGGTCGGGACTAGTGAGGCCGAGGATGGGGCTGAGGTCGGGGCTAGTGAGGCTGAGGCTGAGGTCAGCAGCTGTCCCAAGGGATGCCTGTGTTGCTCCGACATCCTCAGCTGCGCCGACCAGGGTCTGAAGACGCTGCCCTCTGAGCTACATGCGTACATCACCACCCTGGACCTCAACCACAACCACCTGACTGAGTTGAAGGAGGGAAGCTTTGCTGCGCTGCCCCGTCTGGAGTCCCTCCGCCTGGCTCACAACCGTCTGAAATGCCTCGAGGCCGGAACCTTCCGGAACAGCAGATCGCTACGGCAACTGGACCTGTCGTCCAATCAGCTAGACAAAGTGGAGGTGCACTACTTTCTGGAGCTGACAGAATTGGAGGAGCTGCTGCTCTTCAACAACCGCATCGTTCGGGTGGAGAGCAAGGCCCTTGCGGCGCTCGGCAACCTGCGCAAGGCCTACGTGAGCCACAACCACCTCACGGACTTCCCATTCTTCTCCATCCAGGAGGACAGCCACCCCTTCCTGGCCACCATGGACCTGTCCTCCAACAGCATGTCCAAACTCCCCCTGGTGGACATCGAGACCCTGCCGGCGGCCTTGCAGAGCGGACTCTTCCTCCACAACAACACCCTGATCTGCGAGTGCGAAATGTACAATATGTTCCGGCGCTGGGAACAGAAGGGATTCACCTCCGTCAGGGATTTTCGTGAGGAATACACCTGCCTGGTGTACGGGGAACGCAAGGCCTCCGTTAAGTTTTTCCAGCACAGACGCTTCTTTGAACTGAACTTAAACTGCAGTTCGGCGGTGGCTGGAGCTGTCAGGGAGCCTGAGGGCAGCCTGCTGGTGTACGAAGGAGATGGCGTGGTTCTGGACTGTCACACCACGCTCAGAGGACAGCACCTGACCTACCTGTGGGTGTCACCTCACCATGGAGCCGGTGCTCCGCCGGAGAACAACGGCACTCTCCGCATGCATGCCAACGGCAGCCTGGAGATCGTATCAGCGCAGGCTGAGGACTCCGGCGTGTACTGGTGCAAGGTCTTCGACGCAGTCAAGAAGAACGAGTCATGGGAGGTCAACGTGACGGTGTTGATGCGGCACGACGAGGCCGAGCCCTTCAACACGGGGTTTACGACCCTCATAGGGTGCGTGACGACCCTCGTCCTGGTCCTCATGTACCTCTACCTGACCCCCTGCCGCTGCTGGTGCTGCAAGCACCCCCTGCCGCCGGGTACCCCCAGCCCCGCCAACGACCAGTCCTCGATCCTGACCTCCCCCCCACCCAGCACCACAGAGGGCCCAGGCCGCAAGGTCAGTAACAACAAGCATGTGGTGTTTCTGGAGCCCATCAAAGAGGTGTAGCACGGCTGGCTAAGGGCGGTTTTTAGTTTTGAGGCACCCCATCACCTCAGTCTTCTGACTCACCCATTGTGCCATAACACCAGACAGACAGCCATCTTCTACTGTACCTTCCCTCTACCCAACACCTTCTTCCTCTACTCCACCCCACTCCCAGAGAAGGTTTGTTTGGCTACCCACCAGGCAGGGAGTTAGACACTGCCTCTCATTGTAGCGGTAAGGCATCAGAGATAAAGAGAGGGAGTAGGGAGAAAGGCAGAGAGACAGAAATAGAGACAGGAAGAGAGGCAGGGAGACAGAAAGCAAGACAGCGAAAGAGAGCAGAGAAACGAAAACCCAGCATAAACTCAACTGGCCCAGACAGGTTTGACTGGACTGCCTTTTCAGAGGAGTAAAGCTGCATGGAGCCTGCATACTGAGTGAGAAACAGAGACACTAGGTTAGGGTGTCTTTCCCAAAGTGCCGTGGTTTTTCAGAAATCCAGATTTGAAGATTCCTGGAATTACGAGGGGGAATACGCAGGAAATCAGGGAATTCTCCAACCAGGATTTCTGGGGAAAAAAATCAGGGAATTCATGGAATGTTACCTGAATTTTGTAACCCAACACAGAGGGAATATCTATAACAAAACAAAACAGGATAGAGCTGTCCCTCTTAGCACGTCTTGTACCCTTTAATAAAGCATATCTACTGTTATGGATGCTTTGTCTAGAAACATAAAATCAATCAGCCATAATTGTACATCTTGATTTTTATTTATTTTTTATAGCAAGTCAGATTATTATCAGAATCAGATCTATAAAGTATACCCTTTATAGAAGAAAGTAGGATAGAGAAAATGTCATTTGAAACCCCTACTGTAACCCTGTTGAACACCTTCGCTGTCGATTTACAAAGAAAAGTATAAACAGAAAACACAGTACGTGTGCAGAACGGTTGAACAGCAGACCTGCTGTGATTACGATGAGAGGAGATAGAGAGGATTGTTGCTGTTGAACAGATTTCTTATGGACGTTCAGCCACGTTGGTTGCTACACAACAACTGAAAAATACAGAGTATTGTGCGACAAAGTGCCAACTAACTAAAGTTATGGTAAATGTGTCGCTAGATTGAAAAGGACTTTCCAAAACAGACAGCTTGTTGTTTTCCAACTGGAATTATTTACTTCCTCTATCACCACGTACCCAAACACTCTTCTCCCCCTCCCTACTTCCTCTCTCTCCCTACTTCCTCTCTCTCCCTACTTTCTCTCTCTCTCTCTCTCTCGCATCCTTTCTTTTTCAATCAGTAAATAAATCTTACTTAATAAATTCATATTAGTTAATAAAGCTTCTTGGACCGCAGAGGTAAATGTCTTCTGCCTTGTTATTATCACGTGTCTGTGGCCAAAGATTAGGGGTGAGTGTGTGTGTTGTCTTGTGTTTATACTCAAGTCTTTACGAGATATAATATGATATGCTAGCGAAGACGGAAACAGAGATGGGTCAGCTGGTTGTCTTTTTGAGATGCGATACGGACTGTATGATTTCTACTGCTGATAACAGGGTAATTTACATTTGATTTCAATCCTTTTTTGACCACACCCATTTTTGATTTGAACAAAACTTTCCACACACATTTGCCAAGTGGTCAAAGTGACATTTTGGACCTGAATGCCAAAATATTCAGGAGATAATAGGTGCTCAAAGTTGACCCATTTTGAATACCCCACAATACCATGAGACATCCATGTCTTCATCACTGGAAAATATAAACGGTTGAGTTTGATATCATTTAAAGAGATTCTCCGGTACTTTTTGTATACTTTTTAATATACGGTTGAGTTTGATTTAATTGAATAACCTACAGCCACCCAGGTTAATATACTGTCACACAAGATAATGACCACCCAGGTTAATATACTGTCACACAAGATAATGACCACCCAGGACAATATACTGTCACACAAGATAATGACCACCCAGGACAATATACTGTCACACAAGATAATGACCACCCAGGACAATATACTGTCACACAAGATAATGACCACCCAGGACAATATACTGCCACACAAGATAATGACCACCCAGGACAATATACTGTCACACAAGATAATGACCACCCAGGTCAATATACTGCCACACAAGATAATGACCACCCAGGACAATATACTGCCACACAAGATAATGACCACCCAGGACAATATACTGTCACACAAGATAATGACCACCCAGGACAATATACTGCCACACAAGATAATGACCACCCAGGTCAATATACTGTCACACAAGATAATGACCACCCAGGTCAATATACTGTCCGACAATGACACCCAACACACACACACACACACACACATGCAATTATGCCGCACACACACGTACTTAAGTGCATATACACACACAAAACACACACACGTTACTCTGGATAAGAATGAGAGGCGATGGGAGTGCTGGGGATTGGCTAGAAGGAAGAATAGCCTAACTCTCTGTTTCTGTCTCATGTTGTCGCCATACTTGAAGCAGAGGTTATGATGCTCCATACTGTGCGTGTGTGTGTGTGTGTGTGTGTGTGTGTGTGTGTGTGTGTGTGTGTGTGTGTGTGTGTGTGTGTGTGTGTGTGTGTGTGTGTGTGTGTGTGTGTGTGTGTGTGTGTTTCAGTGTCTGGGTGAGAACAGGAAAGAAGGAAAGTACAAGTAGTGTAGCATTTACTAAACCCACATTTACTAAACCCACATTTACTAAACCCACATTTACTAAACCCACATTTACTAAACCCACATTTACTAAACCCACATTTACTAAACCCACATTTACTAGACCCACATTTACTAAACCCACATTTACTAAACCCACATTTACCAAACCCACATTTACTAAACCCACATTTACTAAACCCACATTTTCTAGAACCACATTTACTAAACCCACATTTACTAAACCCACATTTACTAAACCCACATTTTCTAGAACCACATTTACTAAACCCACATTTACTAGACCCACATTTACTAAACCCACATTTACTAAACCCACATTTACTAAACCCACATTTTCTAGAACCACATTTACTAGACACACATTTACTAAACTCACATTTACTAGACATATATTTACTAAACCCACATTTACTAGACCCACATTTACTAAACTCACATTTACTAGACATATATTTACTAAACCCACATTTACTAAACCCACATTTACTAAACCAACATTTACAAAACCCACATTTACTAAACCCACATTTACTAGACCCACATTTACTAGACATATATTTACTAAACCCACATTTACTAAACCCACATTTACCAAACCCACATTTACCAAACCCACATTTACTAAACCCACATTTACTAAACCCATATTTACTAAACCCACATTTACCAAACCCACATTTACTAAACCCACATTTACTAAACCCATATTTACTAACCACAAATGTACTAAACCCACACATTATTGGATGCTTTACAGTAGTGCCTGGCCTGCTCTGGCCTCCTCTCAAACAAATAGAGGTAAAGACATGAACACAACACACGGTCGACTAAAAAGTAGATTGTTTTCTGCTACTTCTAAAAGAGAGAGACACAATCGAGATCACACATTTGTCAACCCAGTGAGATGGTTCCATGGCTGGCTGAACAGTCTCAGCGGGAGTTGAATTTGAGCCACAGATCGTGTGTGAGGAGATCTGGTTATTGACCATTTGAACTGTGTTGAGTGAGAGAGAGACTCTCCTCCCGTCCTTTCAGGTTTGGAGCTAAGTGCCTCAGTCATCTCAGTCTCCTCTTCTCTCTATTTTTCTTACTCTCCCCCCTCTCCTCTCCTCTCCTCTCCTCTCCTCTCCTCTCCTCTCCTCTCCTCTCCTCTCCCTCTCTCCTCTCCCTCCTGTCTCCTCTCCCTCTCTCCTCTCCTGTCCCTCTTTCCTCTTCTGTCTCCTCCCTCTTTCCTCTCCCTCTTGTCTCCCCCCTCTCTCCTCTCCTCTCCCTCCTGTCTCCTCCACTTTTCTTCTCCTCTCCCTCTCTCCTCTCCCTCCTTTCTCCTCTCCCTCTCCTTTCCTCCCCCTCCTGTCTCCCCCCTCTCTCCTCTCCTCTCCCTCCTGTCTCCTCCACTTTTCTTCTCCTCTCCCTCTCTCCTCTCCCTCCTTTCTCCTCTCCCTCTCCTTTCCTCCCCCTCCTGTCTCCTCACTTTTTCTTCTCCTCTCCCGCTCTCCTCTCCTGTCCCTCTCTGCTCTCCCTCTGTCCTCTTTTGTCTCCTCTACTCTCCCTCCTGTGTTCTCTCTCCTCTCCTGTCCCTCTCTGCTCTCCCTCTGTCCTCTTCTGTCTCCTCTACTCTCCCTCCTGTCTCCTCTCTCCTCTCCGGTACCTCTTTCCTCTTCTGTCTCCTCCCTCTTTCCACGCCTCTCCCTCTCTCCATCTCCTATTCTCTGGTCTCCAGTAGAAAACCTCTTTAGCTCAGTGGCCTGGTAAAGATAAAGACTACAGCCATGAATCCAGATGGAGTATATATATGTGTATTCTATTGCCTCTTTAAGTAGATACATTCTGTGCTGGATTCATTTTCAACACTGATATTTTCAATTAACGCTTAATTTTTCACATCTCTCTTATTCGTAAAGAAACATTCTTGTTTTCCTGATCCAACTAGTGCATATAATCGTGTGTGATGTCGCCAGAGTGGCTGTGTTAGAGATGGATGCTGATGGTGTGTTACTGGCTGCCTGGCTCCGCGTGATTGGGTATGAAAAATGAAATACTCCGGCTAGCATCACAGTGATTGGAGGAAATTAAGAAATTGCACAACCGATTAACTCAACGTATCTACGACCGACGAGAACTAAACGAAAAGAGGGAATACTTAGGAGGAAAGAATAAAAAATTAAAAGGGAATAAGCTGCTTAAAAATGCAAAACAAGAAGAAAGGCACATTGTCACATTAAACAGCATTAACAATGAGAGTTAATATAGCTAGAATGGCTCTATTTAACAATGAGAGTTAATATAGGTAGAATGGCTCTATTTAACAATGAGAGTTAATATAGGTAGAATGGCTCTATTTAACAATGAGAGTTAATATAGGTAGAATGGCTCTATTTAACAATGAGAGTTAATATAGCTAGAATGGCTCTATTTAACAATGAGAGTTAATATAGCTAGAATGGCTCTATTTAACAATGAGAGTTAATATAGCTAGAATGGCTCTATTTAACAATGAGAGTTAATATAGGTAGAATGGCTCTATTTAACAATGAGAGTTAATATAGCTAGAATGGCTCTATTTAACAATGAGAGTTAATATAGCTAGAATGGCTCTATTTAACAATGAGAGTTAATATAGGTAGAATGGCTCTATTTAACAATGAGAGTTAATATAGCTAGAATTGCTCTATGTAACAATGAGAGTTAATATAGCTAGAATGGCTCTATTTAACAATGAGAGTTAATATAGCTATAATGGCTCTATTTAACAATGAGAGTTAATATAGCTAGAATGGCTCTATTTAACAATGAGAGTTAATATAGGTAGAATGGCTCTATTTATCAATGAGAGTAAATATAGGTAGAATGGCTCTATTTAACAATGAGAGTTAATATAGCTAGAATTGCTCTATTTAACAATGAGAGTTAATATAGCTAGAATGGCTCTATTTAACAATGAGAGTTAATATAGCTATAATGGCTCTATTTAACAATGAGAGTTAATATAGCTAGAATGGCTCTATTTAACAATGAGAGTTAATATAGCTAGAATGGCTCTATTTATCAATGAGAGTAAATATAGGTAGAATGGCTCTATTTAACAATGAGAGTTAATATAGCTAGAATTGCTCTATTTAACAATGAGAGTTAATATAGCTAGAATGGCTCTATTTAACAATGAGAGTTAATATAGCTATAATGGCTCTATTTAACAATGAGAGTTAATATAGCTAGAATGGCTCTATTTAACAATGAGAGTTAATATAGGTAGAATGGCTCTATTTATCAATGAGAGTAAATATAGGTAGAATGGCTCTATTTAACAATGAGAGTTAATATAGCTAGAATTGCTCTATTTAACAATGAGAGTTAATATAGCTAGAATGGCTCTATTTAACAATGAGAGTTAATATAGCTAGAATGGCTCTATTTAACAATGAGAGTTAATATAGCTAGAATGGCTCTATTTAACAATGAGAGTTAATATAGCTAGAATGGCTCTATTTAACAATGAGAGTTAATATAGCTAGAATTGCTCTATTTAACAATGAGAGTTAATATAGCTAGAATGGCTCTATTTAACAATGAGAGTTAATATAGCTAGAATGGCTCTATTTAACAATGAGAGTTAATATAGGTAGAATGGCTCTATTTAACAATGAGAGTTAATATAGCTAGAATGGCTCTATTTAACAATGAGAGTTAATATAGCTAGAATGGCTCTATTTAACAATGAGAGTTAATATAGGTAGAATGGCTCTATTTATCAATGAGAGTAAATATAGGTAGAATGGCTCTATTTAACAATGAGAGTTAATATAGCTAGAATTGCTCTATTTAACAATGAGAGTTAATATAGCTAGAATGGCTCTATTTAACAATGAGAGTTAATATAGCTATAATGGCTCTATTTAACAATGAGAGTTAATATAGCTAGAATGGCTCTATTTAACAATGAGAGTTAATATAGCTAGAATGGCTCTATTTAACAATGAGAGTTAATATAGCTAGAATTGCTCTATTTAACAATGAGAGTTAATATAGCTAGAATGGCTCTATTTAACAATGAGAGTTAATATAGCTAGAATGGCTCTATTTAACAATGAGAGTTAATATAGCTAGAATGGCTCTATTTAACAATGAGAGTTAATATAGCTAGAATGGCTCTATTTATCAATGAGAGTAAATATAGCTAGAATGGCTCAATTTATCAATGAGAGTTAATATAGCTAGAATGGCTCTATTTAACAATGAGAGTTAATATAGCTAGAATGGCTCTATTTAACAATGAGAGTTAATATAGCTAGAATGGCTCTATTTATCAATGAGAGTAAATATAGCTAGAATGGCTCAATTTATCAATGAGAGTTAATATAGCTAGAATGGCTCTATTTAACAATGAGAGTTAATATAGCTAGAATGGCTCTATTTAACAATGAGAGTTAATATAGCTAGAATGGCTCTATTTAACAATGAGAGTTAATATAGCTAGAATTGCTCTATTTAACAATGAGAGTTAATATAGCTAGAATGGCTCTATTTAACAATGAGAGTTAATATAGCTAGAATGGCTCTATTTAACAATGAGAGTTAATATAGCTAGAATGGCTCTATTGATCAATGAGAGTTAATATAGCTAGAATGGCTCTATTTAACAATGAGAGTTAATATAGCTAGAATGGCTCTATTTAACAATGAGAGTTAATATAGGTAGAATGGCTCTATTTATCAATGAGAGTAAATATAGGTAGAATGGCTCTATTTAACAATGAGAGTAAATATAGCTAGAATGGCTCAATTTATCAATGAGAGTTAATATAGCTAGAATGGCTCTATTTAACAATGAGAGTTAATATAGCTAGAATGGCTCTATTTAACAATGAGTTAATATAGCTAGAATGGCTCTATTTATCAATGAGAGTAAATATAGCTAGAATGGCTCAATTTATCAATGAGAGTTAATATAGCTAGAATGGCTCTATTTAACAATGAGAGTTAATATAGCTAGAATGGCTCTATTTAACAATGAGAGTTAATATAGCTAGAATGGCTCTATTTAACAATGAGAGTTAATATAGCTAGAATTGCTCTATTTAACAATGAGAGTTAATATAGCTAGAATGGCTCTATTTAACAATGAGAGTTAATATAGCTAGAATGGCTCTATTTAACAATGAGAGTTAATATAGCTAGAATGGCTCTATTGATCAATGAGAGTTAATATAGCTAGAATGGCTCTATTTAACAATGAGAGTTAATATAGCTAGAATGGCTCTATTTAACAATGAGAGTTAATATAGGTAGAATGGCTCTATTTATCAATGAGAGTAAATATAGGTAGAATGGCTCTATTTAACAATGAGAGTAAATATAGCTAGAATGGCTCAATTTATCAATGAGAGTTAATATAGCTAGAATGGCTCTATTTAACAATGAGAGTTAATATAGCTAGAATGGCTCTATTTAACAATGAGAGTAAATATAGCTAGAATGGCTCAATTTATCAATGAGAGTTAATATAGCTAGAATGGCTCTATTTAACAATGAGAGTTAATATAGGTAGAATGGCTCTATTTAACAATGAGAGTTAATATAGCTAGAATGGCTCTATTTAACAATGAGAGTTAATATAGGTAGAATGGCTCTATTTAACAATGATAGTTAATATAGGTAGAATGGCTCTATTTAACAATGAGAGTTAATATAGGTAGAATGGCTCTATTTAACAATGAGAGTTAATATAGGTAGAATGGCTCTATTTAACAATGAGAGTTAATATAGCTAGAATGGCTCTATTTAACAATGAGAGTTAATATAGCTAGAATGGCTCTATTTAACAATGAGAGTTAATATAGCTAGAATGGCTCTATTTAACAATGAGAGTTAATATAGCTAGAATGGCTCTATTTAACAATGAGAGTTAATATAGGTAGAATGGCTCTATTTAACAATGAGAGTTAATATAGCTAGAATGGCTCTATTTAACAATGAGAGATAATATAGCTAGAATGGCTCTATTTAACAATGAGAGTTAATATAGCTAGAATGGCTCTATTTAACAATGAGAGTTAATATAGCTAGAATTGCTCTATTTAACAATGAGAGTTAATATAGCTAGAATGGCTCTATTTAACAATGATAGTTAATATAGCTAGAATGGCTCTATTTAACAATGAGAGTTAATATAGCTAGAATGGCTCTATTTAACAATGAGAGTTAATATAGCTAGAATGGCTCTATTTATCAATGAGAGTAAATATAGCTAGAATGGCTCAATTTATCAATGAGAGTTAATATAGCTAGAATGGCTCTATTTAACAATGAGAGTTAATATAGCTAGAATGGCTCTATTTAACAATGAGAGTTAATATAGCTAGAATGGCTCTATTGATCAATGAGAGTTAATATAGCTAGAATGGCTCTATTTAACAATGAGAGTTAATATAGCTAGAATGGCTCTATTTAACAATGAGAGTTAATATAGGTAGAATGGCTCTATTTAACAATGAGAGTTAATATAGCTAGAATGGCTCTATTTATCAATGAGATTAAATATGGGTAGAATGGCTCTATTGATCAATGAGAGTAAATATGGGTAGAATGGCTCTATTTAACAATGAGAGTAAATATGGGTAGAATGGCTCTATTTAACAATGAGAGTAAATATGGGTAGAATGGCTCTATTTATCAATGAGAGTAAATATGGGTAGAATGGCTCTATTTAACAATGAGAGTAAATATGGGTAGAATGGCTCTATTTATCAATGAGAGTAAATATGGGTAGAATGGCTCTATTTATCAATGAGATTAAATATGGGTAGAATGGCTCTATTGATCAATGAGAGTAAATATGGGTAGAATGGCTCTATTTAACAATGAGATTAAATATAGGTAGAATGGCTCTATTGATCAATGAGAGTAAATATGGGTAGAATGGCTCTATTTAACAATGAGATTAAATATAGGTAGAATGGCTCTATTTAACAATGAGAGTTAATATAGGTAGAATGGCTCTATTTAACAATGAGAGTAAATATGGGTAGAATGGCTCTATTTATCAATGAGATTAAATATAGGTAGAATGGCTCTATTTATCAATGAGAGTAAATATAGGTAGAATGGCTCTATTGATCAATGAGAGTAAATATAGGTTGAATGGCTCTATTTATCAATGAGATTAAATATAGGTAGAATGGCTCTATTTATCAATGAGATTAAATATAGGTAGAATGGCTCTATTTATCAATGAGATTAAATATAGGTAGAATGGCTCTATTTATCAATGAGATGAAATATCTCCCTCCACCCCACAGTGTCCCTCATTACAACCGCCCAGCAGCCAGCCAGCCCCCTGTACCCCCACCCCCTCTCCCTCCACCCCACAATGTCCCTCATTACAACCGCCCAGCAGCCAGCCCCCTGCACCTCCTCCTCCACCCCACAGACAGTGTCCCTCATTACAACCGCCCAGCAGCCAGCCAGCCCCCTGCACCTCCTCCTCCTCCCCACAGACAGTATTCCTCATTACAACCCCCAGCAGCCAGCCAGCCCCCTGCACCTCCTCCTCCTCCCCACAGACAGTATCCCTCAATACAACCGCCCAGCAGCCAGCCAGCCCCCTGCACCTCCTCCTCCTCCCCACAGACAGTATCTCTAATTACAACCCCCCAGCAGCCAGCCAGCCCCTGTACCTCCTCCTCCTCCCCACAGACAGTATCCCTCAATTACAACCCCCCAGCAGCCAGCCAGCCCCCTGCACCTCCTCCTCCTCCCCACAGACAGTATCTCTAATTACAACCCCCCAGCAGCCAGCCAGCCCCCTGCACCTCCTCCTCCTCCCCACAGACAGTATCCCTCAATTACAACCCCCCAGCAGCCAGCCAGCTCCCTGTACCCCCCTCTCCCTCCTCCCCACAGACAGTATCCCTCAATTACAACCCCCCAGCAGCCAGCCAGCCAGCACCTCCTCCTCCTCCCCACAGACAGTATCTCTAATTACAGCCTCCCAGCAGCCAGCCAGCCCCCTGCACCTCCTCCTCCTCCCCACAGACAGTATCCCTCAATTACAACCCCCAGCAGCCAGCCAGCTCCCTGTACCCCCCTCTCCCTCCTCCCCACAGACAGTATCCCTCAATTACAACCCCCCAGCAGCCAGCCAGCCAGCACCTCCTCCTCCTCCCCACAGACAGTATCTCTAATTACAGCCTCCCAGCAGCCAGCCAGCCCCCTGCACCTCCTCCTCACTAACATTGTTAACAATATAAATAGAGCCATTCTACCTATATTTACTCTCATTGATCAATAGAGCCATTCTACCTATATTTACTCTCAGTGATAAATAGACCCAGTAGTCTGGTCTCTGCACTCCATCCATTACCAATGGGCAATTCGGACAGAAAGTATGAACGCCATCGTAGCAGAACAACAGAGGATAAATCAACTTCTATCTCCACCAGGCTGCCATTTTAATTTCCTCCCTCCTTCCTGTGCTATGTTATTCATAGACATGCATCTTATCCTCAGCGTTAGCCCAGAATGTGTGTGTCAGGGTTTCCGTTAGCGGCTTTTGTCAGTTTGTTGTTGTTGTTGTTGTTGTTGTTGTTGTTGTTGTTGTTGTTGAAAAGCTGAGAAGTAAAATTGCCGCTGGCCAATTTACCCGGGAGAAGAAGAAAAAAATCCCATTGCTAAATATTGTCTTTGTGCCTATCAGAGAGCATCGGGCCTCCCTTGACAAAAATAAATAAATAAAATGTGCCAATCAGCGTCGAGCTAAACTGAGCGAGCTCAACTGTGAAAGGTCCTGGCGCACCAAAACAAAGTGTCACGGGTGAACCAGCTGGGATTTGACGTCACTCCTATCAAATCCCATTGAGAGCCAACGTCATGGACGTCAAGAAAAACTTGAATTGTTGCATCTCGTTGTGCTGTCGTTCCCCGGTGGCTAGCTAGCCAGCCTTTCCCTAAATTAGCCATGGATGGAGATGGGATTTGGACTTGTGTTTTTACTTAATTCTCCATACTGGTCAATGATTATAATGGCAAGATTATAAAATTCCTACATTGTTGTGCCCCTGGTCTGAGAGGATGGAAGTTCAATATGTAGCTCGATGTAGAAGGCTAATGTTAACTAGCTAACGTTGCCCATGAGTGGAAGATAGACTGTTTCGTCAACATGAGAGGAGGATTGGCATTTCTCTACAAGTAGGGTGAGTCAACATGTTCTGTACGAACCCAGCTTACGTTGATTGGACTAAATAGTTTTTGGTATCTTTTAGTTGTCACTGTATTAGACTAAGCAGAAGTGATTTTGCCTCAGCCTTTAGGCCTGTATACCACTGTGTCTTCTTATTGTCTCAGCCTTTAGGCCTATATACCACGGTGTCAAGGCATATGAACTAACAGGTTATAGATTAAACAACGCAATTATCACAATAATAATTTAAAAAATGAATAAACTGCAACATGTCGGCTAAAGCGTTTGAATTCACAAATGTATTTGACTGTTTTTAATATTATCTAACATATATATATATATATATATTAATATTTTAATATTTCTTGGACTCCTCCTTGGACTCCTCCTTGATCTCCGTGGTCTCCTTCATGGTCTCCTCCTTTGATCTCCTCCTTGGACTCCTCCTTGGACTCCTCCTTGGACTCCTCCTTGGACTCCTTCATGGTCTCCTTCTTGTTCTCCTCCTTGATCTCCTTCTTGATCTTCTCCTTGGACTTTGCATCCAGTAGAAATTTGCATCCTGTAGTACTAACTCAAAAAAGTTATGGGACACTGTAAAGTCCATGGAGAATAAGAGCACCTCCTCCCAGCAGCCCACTGCTCTGAGGCTAGGAAACATTGTCACCACTGATAAATCCGCTATAATTGAGAATTTCAATAAGCATTTCTCTACGGCTGGCCATGCTTTCCACCTGGCTACCCCTACCCCGGTCAACTGCCCGGCACCCTCCACAGCAACCCGCCAAAGCCCCCACCATTTCTCCTTTACCCAAATCCAGATAGCCGATATTCTTCAAGAGCTGCAAAACTTGGACCCCTACAAATCAGCCGGGCTAGACAATCTGGACCCTCTCTTTCTAAAATGATCTGCCAAAATTGTTGCAACCCCTATTACTAGCCTGTTCAACCTCTCTTTCGTGTCGTCTGAGATTCCCAAAGATTGGAAAGCTGCCATGGTCATCCCCCTCTTCAAAGGAGGAGACACTCTAGACCCAAACTGCTACAGACCTATATCCATGCTAACCCTTACCATACCCTGTCTTTCTAAGGTCTTCGAAAGCCAAGTTAACTAACAGATTACTGACCTTTTCGAATCCCACCATACCTTCTCCGCTATGCAATCTGGTTTCAGAGCTGGTCATGGGTGCACCTCAGCCACGCTCAAGGTTCTAAACGACATCATAACCGCCATCGATAAGAGACATTACTGTGCAGCCATATTCATCGACCTGGCCAAGGCTTTCGACTCTGTCAATCACAACATTCTTATTGGCAGACTCGACAGCCTTGGTTTCTCAAATGATTGCCTCGCCTGGTTTACCAACTACTTCTCAGATAGAGTTCAGCGTGTCAAATCGGAGGGCCTGTTGTCCGGACCTCTGGCAGTCTCTATGGGGGTGCCACAGGGTTCAATTCTCGGGCCGACTCCCTTTTCTGTATACATCAATGATGTTGCTCTTGCTGCTGGTGATTCTCTGATCCACCTCTACGCAGATGACACCATTCTGTATACTTCTGGCCCTTCTTTGGACACTGTGTTAACTAACCTCCAGACGAGCTTCAATGCCATACAACTCTCCTTCCGTGGCCTCCAACTGCTCTTGAACGCAAGTAAAACTAAATGCATGCTTTTCAATCGATCGATACCCGCATCACTACTCTGGACGGGACTGACTTAGAATACGTGGACAACTACAAATACCTGTGTGTCTGGTTAGACTGTGGTCGTAGGTGCGGGGGAAGGACGACAGAGGCAGAGACAATTACCGTTTACTATTTATTATTCCTAACACGGTATTGTGGGGAAATGGGGCTGGACAGAACAAAGGCAAAGAAAGTAAAAGTTCAAGAGTCCCACCTCCTACCTTAACAACCAACTACTTACCTAATCTTTTAGCACCTCCTGGCGTGTTAACCAAAATACAGGGGGTGGTCCCCCAGGTTTTACCCAGTGTGCATAGACAGAGTACATTCTACGGGTGTATGTATGCCCACAGGACTCTTGCCTAAGCACTCCCACGGTGCCTTCCCCCCCCCCTGGGAACAAATGAAACAGAATAATTACTCATTTAAAGTGAACCATTTCAATAATCAAAAGCACTGAGTCCTATTGTCATACACATACCGCAGAAGTAGCTGCTACAAAATACTTCCAACAAAATGTTCACGGACTAACAACCAACACAGGACATTAAAGAAACGTTCTCTCTCCTGAACACTGGTTTTTATCCAGCTGGAGAAGGAGTTGGTGATTGAAGAAGTTTCCCCCGACGAGCGGGAGGGTTCAGAGCTCCAATCAGATGGGGCCGACTAATCAGCTGTTTGAAGAATCCAGAATTCCATTTACTGAAATACACACACACACATAGAAACCCACAACAACACAGAAACTGGGGAACTTAATAGTGTATGTTTTTATTGTCTAAAACTATTTTAAAAAGCTTGCAACACGTTTTCTGATTATTTATTATTCATTATTCATTATGTATTGTATTGGATTTATTTAGTTTAAATTCTTCATTGTAAACCACCATTTCACAAATAATTTACCAGACACACAACATAAGCAGATTAACTTGGTCAAAACATTTCTTTATTAAAAACCATATGTTGGTACTTATTTATTTTGATCCAAAACCACAAATGAGTGAGTCAGTCAGCTTTACGCAGACAATTATAGATTTATGCTGCAAAATAGCCTACTAAAAAGGCCAAGCCTAAATGAATATATTAAATTGTAATGCTGAGTAAAAGACACATTCTTTCTGATTGCCTTTAGCAATTACTACT